>NC_083111.1:74469392-74769392 GCF_949774975.1 Lagenorhynchus albirostris | reverse complement strand
GGAGGTTAAGTGCCTTTCCAGGGTCAGGCAGCGAAAGCCAAGGACAAAAACAAAACGGGACAGTATAACAGGTTGAGAACCAGTACAGCCTAAGGGTCAAAGGAGGACTCATTGGACTCAGGGTAACCTGCGGTTCCTGTCTGTAGGCACTGTCCTCGGGACCTGGGAAGTCCATGTCTATAAGGCCCTCCTCAAAGTGCCGGCTGGAGGATTCCATGGGACGATGCGTGTGTTTTGCACCATGGCAGGCAGCGTGTCTGTAGAGGACCCACCCTGCCTGGCTCCAGAGCAGTGCTCTTTCCCAAGCTTCACGACTGCTGGCCACTTCTTACATCTGCTGTTCCGTATGAGCGCCCGCATCCAGCTGTTCCTTCACCTGCCTTGTCAAATTCTTGACCCCTGCGCAAGTCAGAATGGTCACTCTCTCTATATGCCCGGTGCCCTTTTCCAGTCCCTCAGTGTCAGAGCCTAATTCACTTTGCTTAGTTTTCTGTCTGTCTTCCCCGTGGAGCCTGGGTGCCTGTAGGACACTGGCTAAGTCGTCAGCAAGCTGAGCTCCTAATACTGTGACGTGTTCCAGGGGCTGGATGGAGGGAGCATATACTGCACTGAGTTCAGGGGTACCAGTCTTTCACTGTGTGACCTTAGGAGAGCTGTGTCACCTCTTTGGAACTTCCGTTTCCCTGTTTTGCAAAATAAAACTTGTAGTAGTTTCCTAGCACTGCTGTAACAATACCACAAACAGATATTAATTTTCTCACAGTTCTGGAAGCTACAGGTCTGAGATCAAGGTGTCGGCACGGCTGGCTCCTTCTGGAGGTACTGAGGGAGACTCTGGTCCATGCCCCTCTTTCAGCCTCTGGGGGGTGCTGTCGGTTGTTGACAGTCTTTGGCTTGTGGCAGCAGGCCTCCATCTCTGCTTGGCACTCTCCCGCGTGTGTCTCCGTGTCCAGATTTCCCTTTTCTTCTGACGATACCGGTCATTTCATCAATACCCGCCCATATCCACTATGAACTCATCTTAACTTGCTGACATCTGCAAAGACCCTTTTTCCAAGTAAGTTCACATGTACTGGGGGTTAGGAATGAAACATATTTTTATGGGACACAATTCAACCCACAGCAGAATTATAATCAACAGTAACTATGATGCCTATTACTTAGTAATTGCATTTACATGTTGTGATTTGATATTTATATGCATTACCTCTTTTACTTCTCATATGGGTTGTATTATTATTTCTGGTTTACAGGTGAGGAAACAAAGACCTTCTGTTGAGTACTTTGCTCAAGGTCACAGAGATAGACAGCGGAGCTGGGGTACAAATGCAAACAGACTGCAGTGCTTACACCCCTAAGCTCGATGTCACTTGGGAAACAGCGTCTCCCTTGTGGTGTGGGTGCAATGGGATGATGCGCGTGAGATGAGAGTTTAGTGCCTGCCATGTGGCGGCTGCCCTGCATAGGAGCTGCATTCCAATCTGTGCTGTGTTTCTACGCGGCCCTGCACTTCCGCGTTTCCCACCCTCACCAGGCCGCCTCCTTTCCCCCGTCTTCTCTAAGCTCTCATCGCATCCTTGACATCTCCCCTTGGACGTCTGATAGGCATCTCAAACCTAACGCGTTCATAAGGGACCTACTGATTTTCCTGTCCAAATCTGCTCCCCACTCCCAGGCCTTCCTCACCTTAGTAAACGACAGTGCCATCCCCAGAGTAGCTCAGGCTACACACTTCAGAGTTAGGTTTGCTCCCTCTTTACATGCACAGCCCATTCTCTTCCATCAGGAAGTCCTGTCCATCTTACTGCAAAATACGTCTTACCACGCTCAGCGCAACAGTCCCCATTCAGATCACCTCAATTCTCACCTTGAGAAAAGCCAAGAGTTCTTTCCCACTGGTCTCCGTGCTTCCAGCCTAGTTCCTCTGCAGCCCATTCTCCACACAGGGGGTGAGCAAGTGATGTGTTTAGAGATAATGCAGATAGTGTGAGCATTTCTCTAAAACCCTTCAGTGTCTTCCCAGCCCACTTAGTATAAGATTCAGAGCCACGGATCTGAAGGCCGTGGCTGCCGCCTGCTCTGGGACCTCAGCTCCCCATACCCCACTCTCACCACACCAGGTTTTCTCCATCCCTAGAACAGGTCAAGCTCGTTTCTGTCTCAGAGCCTTTGCGAGAGCTATTCTTTTTGCTTAGAAAGTTCTTTCTCCCATTCTGGTCACCATTCAGCCTTCAGCCCAAACATCTCCTCAGATTTTGAGGGTATGGCCTTGCTCTAAATCAACGCTTCATCCCCAGGACTGAGAATAGTGCTTGGTATACAATAGGTACTCAAGAGATATTTGTTGACCTAATGGAATAGAAGGGATGTGAATTCAGGGGCAATTTCTCATCCTTAGTGCTCATAGTAGGCCCATGGCCCATGGTAACTATTTTTTTAGTGAATGAAAACATGTTTGTTAGATGTGGGTTGCAGACTGAACTTGGGTAAAGAAGCCAGTATGTCTTTTGTGTTCTCCACTTAGCTTTCATGTTGTAGCCTCTGGTTTAGAGGAGACAGATGCCCCTAATTTTCTAACATGCTCCTAAAGGATGGTCTTTCTAATTTCCTGCTGTGTGTCAGTCAGGCTGCATTTCAGTGGTAAGCAGGGCTGGGGAAGCTGGAAATGGGGCTGCCTTTCTCTATTGGGGAAAAGTTACTGTTCAGTCTGGCTACTGCTTCACTGCTGGCCATAGCCTGGTAATTTCAGCCCTCAGCGAAACAGATGGACAACGGTACTGATGAAGTGAAGATATTCACAGAAATATTACTGAGCAAATTGACGCTCAGCTGAATTAAAAGAAGGGAAACAAGACGGGAACACGATATTAACAGCTGGGAAGATAATTTACTGCATTAATGACTTTTCCTGGCAAGCTGTTCTTGGGAGGACAGAGATCCAGGATCGAGTTCATTTTCTTGATGAGTGAAGCTGAATGCAGAGGTGACACCTGGTACATGAAGCCCAATAAATCATATAACTCGTAAATCACCTGGCCCTGATACGAAAATCCCCAGTGCTCACATCAGATGCTTTTCCCATGGAGGACCGGCTTTCAGTAGGATTTAAATAGTCTTATTGTTCTCATTCGTCACTTTTTTTGAAAGCCTACTGTGTGTCACTTTGCTGGGTGCTGAGACTAAAAAGATAAAAGGGATGCAGCCACCCTTCTGCGACTGTAGTCTGTCTAGAAGGACAGAGGTGTAATGCGGATGGTACAGGAGACATTGCTAGAAATGCCCACAGTGGGAGTACAGAGGAGAAGGTGGTCAGTTCTTGCACTGGGCTGGGAATCATGTAGGCTTCGTAAAGGAGGTGACATTTACGAACATTAGTAAGAGCTCAACATAGATGAACAGGTCAGTCTGGGAAGAGAGCTCAGCAAGAATAGTAGGGCAGCTGTCCACCCTTGAGCTGTCCACCCTTGAACTCTCCATCACCCCCCGGAACAGTCACTTTGACCTGACAAGAGGAAAGGATCAGGAACAAGAGGATGGGGTGTGCCTTTGGGGAGTAATAGCCATGAGAAGCAGCAGAATGAATGAAGTAGAATGAAGTTTGGACAGTTATGAGTAGTAGGATAATAAGTGGACTTAAGGATGCAAGGGATGCGCTCTGAGAGATGAGACTGGAGAAGGAGCCAGAGCTGGGTGTGGAAGGGCATGTCAGGCAAAGCAGGTGAGACTCTCCCCGGCAAGTCTGGAGAGCCCCTGCTTGATCTGGTTTACATATAAGAAAAAAATCTGCATGTGGAGTGTGGATTCAGTCTTTAAAAAAAAAACTCAAAACAAAACGAAAACTAGAGATGAGAAGCGGACTAAGAGGCTAGAAATAAGGCAATAGTTATAGAACTAAAGTAGAAAAGTGGATGCAAGAAATGTAAAGGGGGAAAAAGGATGGAAACACGGCCACCAATGGTTGTTACAATAGCAAACAGAGTTGGGATGACAGTCATGCCACACAAGTGGGCACAACACTCAATTGAATAAAATGGCATTTGTCAAACCTTAAGTAAAACAGTTTAACTCTCAGATGGAAGGGGAGGCAGGAGGAACGTCTGTTTCTCGAGTTACACGATGGACAATACTGAATGAATAGTGTACATTTCCCTCTCTCCAAAGTCACTCAACAAGGCTATCAGGTTGTGTGCTCTGCCTGCAATGGGCTCCCTCTCCTGGGGTGACTAGGGACTGTCCAGCCTGCCCCTTCTTCCTGGTCTACACACCAGTGTAAACACCTTCCTGTCAGCTACCTTCAGCTGGAAGTCTCTTAGATACTCACGCTCACTGGTCCAATACTGAAGAAAGTACGAAGCTCTGGGTCCACCTCCACTGGCCATGTCTCATTTCCAATCTTCTCTGAGTCCTGAAGTTTCTATTTCCTAAATATGGTGTATCCTCCTCCATCCCATTCTTTTTTTTTTTTTTAATTTATGTATTTTATTTTTGGCTGTGTTGGATCTTCGTTGATGCGCAGGCTTTTGCGCGGGCTTTCTTTAGTTGCGGCGAGCGGGGGCTACTCTTCGTTGCAGTGCACGGGCTTCTCATTGTGGTGGCTTCTCTTGTTGCAAAGCACGGGCTCTAGGCGCACGGGCCTCAGTAGTTGTGGCACGTGGGCTCAGTAGTTATGGCACCCGGGCTTAGTTGCTCCGTGGCATGTGGGATCTTCCCCGACCAGGGCTCGAATCCGTGTCCCCGCCATTGGCAGGCAGATTCTTAACCACTGAGCCACCAGGGAAGCCCCATCCCATTGTTGATTACTATTTCCTTTTGTGTTAGTTTCCTTGGGCTGCCGTAAACAAATTACCATAAACTGGTGGCTTAAAGCAAATGAATATATGTATAACTGAATCACTTTGCTGTACCCCTGAAACTAACACAACATTGTAAATCAACTATACTCCAATAAAATTGAAAAAAACAACAACATAAATGTATTCTCTCGCAGTTCTGGAGGCTAGAAGTCTGAACTCGAGATGTGGGTATGGTCATGCTCTCTCTGAAGGCTCTTCCTTGTCTATTCATAGCTTCTGGAGGTTGCCAGCAATCCTTGGCATTCTTTAGTTTGTACAATCCCTGCCTTCATTGTCACATGGCCTTCTCCCTGGGTGTGTCTCTGTGTCCAAATTTCCCAGTTCTTCTAAGGATACCAGTTGTTGGATTAGAGCCCCTATCCAGTATGACTTTGTCTTAACTTGATTACATCTGCAAAGACCTTCTTTTCAAATAAGGTCATGTTCACACACAAGGGATTTGGACTTGTACTTATGTTTTTGGGAGACATAATTTAACCTCAAACCCCTTGGTTCCAACCTTCCCCATCTCTTGAATGGGCAGATGGAATGGTTTGCCAACTACTGTTCTTATCTCCAGTAACATTTTGCTTTCCACTTCACTTTGGAATTCATTCTGCTGCCAGAGGGAACTTTCTAAAATACATATCTTGTTCTGTCATTCTCTTGCTTAAAACCTTTCTGTGCTTTATCAAGTTCAAATTCCCTATCAAGATGAGGCATTTGGTTATCTGGTCCTTACCAGTCTTTCTAGATTTGTTTCTCAAGTCCTGTGCTCCAGAAAAGATAAAATACTTGCTACTTCATTGATACTATAGCCTCTTTATGTCTCTGGACCTTTCTTCCTCCTGATTTCACTGCTGGAAATGTTTATCTTGCTTCATCTTCCTAGCAGTATCTAATCATCTTATACATCTTAGCTCAGGCATCAAATCCATTATGTGCAAGGTGCTATTTCCTCACTCTACATGGAGAACAGACCACTCTGTTTTCTGTGTTCCCACTAACCCTAGTAGAAATTCATCAGAGCCCTTGTTACACATTATTGCACTCATTGGTTTACATATTCAAGCCCTTTGCTAGATGGTGAAAGTCTTGTTTTTGTATCTCTAGTGCCTAGCCCATTATAGTTATCAGTAAATATTTTTCACATGAATGCATGGATAAATGTATGAATGAATGCAAGAGGTTCCATGCCTCCCTCTTCCTCAACCAAGCATTGGGAAGAGGTTGGCTAAAAAATTATTCTGGGTAACCCCATAATGTACACTTAACATATGTCAGGGCTCTTGGTCCAGACTAGAGCAATAAGTGAAGGCTTATCGGGTGCTGGATTCTCTGTCGTTCTCTGATGAGGCTTTGTGGTGTTGGCCGTTGGCTGCACAGAAAACTTGCTGATCAAGAAAGATTAAGCTTATTAAAATAAAAGAACATCAAATAAGTCTCCATAGTGCCTCCAAAATAAAAGGTAAAGAGTGATTACTAGTACTATTTTAGGGTAGGTGATCTTCACGGTAGGACTTACAAGATGCGGAACTGGTTGGGTTTGGGCAGAGTTTATGAAATACAGAAAGTCCCTGACTTATGATGGTTAAACTTACCATTTTTCACTTTACGATGGTGGGAAAGCGAATCGCATTCATTAGAAGCTGTACTGTGAATTTTTAATTTTGATCTCTTTTCAGGCTAGTGGTATGAGATACCTCCCAGTCAGCCATGTGATCATAAACAACTGATACACTTAAAACCATTCTGTACCCGTCCAGCCATTCTGTTTTTCACTTTCAGTACAGTATTCAATAAATTACACGAGATATCCAACACTTTATTATAGAATAGGCTTTGTGTCAGACAGTTTTGCCCAACTATAGGCTAAGGTAAGTATTCTGAGCACGTTTAAGGTAGCAACTACCATCCTACTTCTTGATTTTAGATACCCCAGAACTGTAAGTGGAATAATACCATGTTTGCCTTTTGGTAACTGGTTTATTTCAGTTAGCATAATGTCCTTAAGGTTCATCCACGTCATCATGTATTTCAGAATTTTCTTTTTTTTCCCCCAAGTTTTGAACAGTATTTTACTGTGTGGAATACACTAGGCTGCTTTTTAAGCATTCAGATTCCCGATCACCCGTCCAGATGTACGGAGTCAAAATTTCTTGGGATGGGGCTCAGGCATCTACATTTATAGCCTTTCCCAGAATTCTCACGCTTATTTACTTTTGAGAACTACTAGTTAACACCATGAGAAATACTCTGCTTGTTAAGACCATTATAAACTCCCACTTCATCCTAATAAGGTGCAAATAATTGCTGGAGGAAGAAACAAATATGATTAAATAGGGAGGAGCAAAGATGAAAGGGCATTTCAGAGCTCAAAATCTAGAGCAGTGGTGTTCTTAGGGAAGGAGTAGAGGCCAGTGTATCTGGCTCTGCCATGTCCTTGAAGTACCAGAATATCATTTCCTCTTCTTGTTCACATCGGGATGAGAATTAATTTTATAATTATCTCCACAAGCCATACAATTCTCATGGAAATCAGCCATGGGACAGGGTGTCCTGACTCTCCTGGATGCTTCATCATATGCACATGAGAAATGTCAGATTTCTCACTGAGGTTAAAATGAACTGGAACAGCCTATAAGAGCTCTTTTTTTTTTCTTTTTAATCTAATTTTAAGGAAATCTCTTTTTTCCCCCACTGAATAATTCAAAAATTTTCAACTTGGATGTTTTAAATTTCTACTGAGAGTTCCATTTTCTCCTCCAAATCACAAAATTCTAGATCCCTTTCCAAGTTATTATCTACTGGGCCATTTTCCAAAGAACAGGTTTGAAATGTAGCCAAGCTACCACATGGCAGAGCATGAAAAGTACCAGACTAGAAGCCCTGGTTCTGGGTCCCAGTCTCACTGCCTCACTAACCGGCTGAATGACCTTTAGAAAGTTTCTTTACCTGTCAAGTTTGTTTTTTCTCACTTTTCTTTAGCAGAGATCATAACCCCTCCCTCAGGATAAGGGTAACTCTTAAATGAGATAATGTGTGTGATGTGTCTGGCTTTATCACTGACATGAAATAAGTGGCTAATAAATATCGATTCCATTGCTTGATAGGTGCATTTCTTTATGTATTCAATCCACATCACTTTTGAGTTGGGAGATGATAGTTATAGAAAACCATTAGTGATTCAGTGTTTTTTGCTGTTTTGATGGGTGCAACAGTTCTGATGGTGATCAGAGGTGTGGGTGGTCTGGGGCAACGTTTCTCGAAACAAGATCACCTGGGGGACCTTATTAAAATGTAGTCTAAAGCTCAGGCCTGGGCTTCTGTATTTCTGAAAAGGATCCAGGTGATGCCAGGGTTGCTAATCACAGATCAGTTTCCTCAGAGAGGAAAGGAGGAGCCTGGATGTGTTCTACGTGTGGCAGAAATGGGCCAGATGCTCAACCACCCCATCTCCTCCTCCTGGACGGTCCAGGGGTGCTAGCGTCCCTTGCCAGATGGACCATGTGGCTGGAATCTAGCCAGTGGACTAAAAGAGGAAGTAATGGACTCCTGATTATGCAATGTCCCATGATATTCCTCCTTCTCTCTCTTTGCTTATCAGTGGGCTGTATGTAAAGGATCCAGTGGAGGGTTCCCAAGAGGGTCTAGAGGATGGTGTCACCACAAGACAGAAGGAGCTGTGATCCCAAAACCAATACTTAGCATGCTACTTACTGCTTGGAGTGCCTAGGTAGGCAGTGACCCAAGTAAGAAATAAACTTCGAATTAGAGTTTTCATCTTTTTTGGATATAGGAAACTAACACAGTGTTGTAAATCAACTATATTTCAATTAAAAAAAAAGAAATAAACTTTGGTTGTATTAGCCCACTGAGATTTTGGTTGTTTGTTACAACAGCTGGTATAAATTCCCTAACAGATACAACAGGGGACTAAGCTATGGATTCCCTTAGTCCTTGAGGTGAGCTACATGGACGGCACTTCTGGCTCCATCTCCTCCAGCTTCACACAGTCTCATTTATCAACTCCAATGTGTCAAACGGCACTATTTTTCTGTGTGTCATCACTTGAAGAAGTTGAGAAACATTTTAAGTGAAAACAATCTGAGCTCAAGCGTTAGGAAGCCCTGGCGTTCCATTCTAAGCACTGTTGTGTTTCATTACATAACCTCCATTCGTTTCCATTACCTCCCTTTGCCGCAGTTTTCTCAAGTGTCCCGGTCTACTTAATGTGACCATTTTATAAGCCAAATGTTAGAAAACTTCAGTATGCTTGGTAGTTTCAAGGGAAGGTAGATGGAGGGGGATCGTTTGATGGGAGCAGAAGAAATTTAGCCATAGACACAGCATAGTGGATGGCAGAGGCGAAAGAGCAACTGAAGACTCGTGGGCTTGATTTACAAATGAGGAGTGGAACTCATTTTGAGAAATCAGTTGGGTGTCATGGAATATGTATGGTCCCTGCTCCTGGCAAGCATTTCATTCAGCTAACGTGCCCTCATTTACAACCCAGCTCCCAGAGCCGGTGCATGCTGTCCGTCTCCTTCTCCTTCTCACGATTACAAGCAACGTTGCTGGCTACTTCCTGATGGAATTTTTCAATTCTCCTTGAACGTTCTGGGGTAATGGATTTTGTTCTCAACCATCAGACACCCTGGCATTTAGCTGAGTTTTGGTGCTGTCCTTACAGGTGGAATCATTCAGGGACTGTGCTTCAGAGGCAGAAACATATTTCATAGAAGTTGTAGAACTATAGACTCACAGTGCTGGAAGCGTAGCGCCTCTACGTTTGACCTCTTCATTTCACAGATGGGGCCCCAGAAGGGAAAGTCACTTGCCTGAATTCATCTTACGATAGCACTAGACCATCTCCTGGTTAACCACAGAATGCAGTAACCATTACAATTCATTCTCTTTCTAGGGAGAACAGTGACCTCCAATGATGGGCTGACATTCAGTGGCTGCATATCTTATAATTACCACTGTGCATAGCCAAAAAGGTGCTCCATAAATGCTACTGAAATTAAAATATCTGCCTTTATTTATTATAAAGCAGGTCCTCTCAAATAGATATCATGAAACATTTATGGGGCTGTAAGAAAAAAATGTATGCTATATTATATTGAGCCAAGGAAGGAGTGCATCTCTTCACTATTTGATTTTCACCAGATAACTTTTAGACATGTTCTTATTTAACTCTATATAGAAGTTATTATTTTAAAGATTATTCACATTGTTTAAAGATTATTCAAAGTGGTATCATAAAGTGAAATAATAATGTAGGGATTGCAACCAAAAGTAAGATTGACTGTGAAATTCTTTTTTGCAATTTGGGACTTTGGATTTGAATATTGGGACTTGGGGGACAAAGTTCTCTGTCTACCTATAAAAATACACTAAATTCAGTATTAGGGTTCTTTATTAGTACGCAAAAGCAGGGAGTTCTCCTTTCCTTTCTTGGAGAAAGCCAAGAATGCTTGCCTTTGATGAATAAGCAACATGTAATTCTTTTTGATAATTGAAAACAAATGATCTTTCCTTATAACTCTGTGGGAAAATAATAAGCTTTGAAACACAGAGTCCAAACTAATATATACGACAAGGACAAGAGCATTAGATTCTTTAAATTTAAAAAGGTGAGTTGGCACGTGGAAAGAGCAATGGGCTCTTAATCCTAGGTTCTTCATCTCTTAAATAAGATAGTTATATGAGACAAGCTTTTCAGTTCCCTCCAACTGGAACATTCTGTGATTGAAGGTCAGTGATTCAGATAAGCAGTAGCACAGTAAGATGGGTTTTCATTATAGGCATGGGAGCCACACAGACCTGGATTTGATTCCTGCTTCCATTGCTTGTTGAGAAATCTTGGGTAAATTGCTCAACTTCCCTGAGTCTTGAATCTCCCTCTTTTATTTTTCTTAAAATGTAAGGAGAGTATTAAAAATGCCTATCTTGCAAGGTGACTGTAAAACTCAATAACAGAAGGTTACTTTCCTAAGTAGGTATTATGGAATACCTAATAAATGGTTTGTCCAAAGTCACAGAGTCTATTAGAAGCAGAGTAAGCACTTGAGCCCAGTTTCTCAGACTTCCAGTCCATTGAGCTTTGCATTATACTTAATTGCCCTTAGGTGATATTAAGGATGTCAGAAGTGTCACCAATTAAGAGTGTTAAGAACTTGCTGAGGAAGTCCTTGCTCCTGTTCTCAGCTTAGCCTCCCATCTTATCTGCTCTGGTTCAAGCCCTAAGCATTGCTCACCTGTGCTCTTGCATTATTCTCCTCGCTAGTCTCCCTTTCTCCAGTATCTTTCGTTGTAATCCACACTCCATCCTGTAGCCAGAGTCATCTTCCTAAAGTGATTATTAAAGGTCACACCAGTGTGTATGGCGTGACCTTCTATGGCTTCCTTTCAACTAAGAATAAAGTCCAAGGTCTTTGTTGAGGTGTCCTAGGCAGGGTCTAATCGGAAAACAGAGACCACTTGAACATTTAATACAGAGGGTTTTTAATGCAGGGAATTAGTTACAGAGGTGATTGCATTGCTGAGAAGGCAGACAAGGGACAGAGGCGACCCAAAGTTTAGTGACAGGGGGACAGTAGCACCAGCCCAAGGCCAGAGGTACAAAGGGAGGAGGTGGCATTACTGGCACTCAGGGACCAGGGTAACCTGAAAGCTGGAACCATCATGGGAAGGTCCGTCTGATGATGGAGGGACCAATGGAGGAGACACACCACACGAAGATACCACATGAAGCAGAGAGTAATGGGAAGAAATCCTGGTAGCTTTCCCCATCTTCTTACTGTCCCTACCCCTCCTCTCCCATTGTCTGAGGCCAGCTAGAAACCAGTTGATACAGGAGCCTGCAGGACCAGCCTCCCTGTGATTCAGAGCAGAACAAGCAGGATGAGGACTGGGTTTGCCTAGAACCCACACTATGGCTTTTATACCCACATCTCTAGACCCGGCCTCCAAACCTGTTTGCTCTTTGATGCTCCACACCTTATAAAATCTCTTCCTGAAAGTTTCTCTTCCTTAACACTAAGATGCTTAGCAAGCACCCACTCAATCTTCATGACCTGTTTTTTTTTTTTTTAACTACATCGGCTCCGCTGCAAAGACTTTCTTGAACATTGAAGAAGCAGCCAATCAGCCTCACTGAATGAACCTGTCATACTGCACTGTAATCATTTTTCATTCACATCTACATCTCATATTTGAAGTCAAGGACTACATCTAATGTCTCTTGCATTCTCAGCATTGAGCACAGGAACTGGTACATAGTAGGTCCTCAACAAGTGTTTATAGAGTGGACCAATGAAAGACCACTCTGACTTCTGTGATCCAGAGTCAAGATAACTGGATCCATATAAGATTAGTTATTTGTCTAAATCCAATAACCACCTGTATTGGTCAGCTAGGGCTGCCATAATAAAATACCACAGACTGGGTGGCTTAGAAGGTAGAAATTAATTTCTTGCAATTCTGGAAGTTGGAAGTCTTAAGATCAAGGTGCCCGCAGGTTTGGTTTCTCCTGAGGCCTCTCTCCTTGGCTTGCGGATGGTTGCCCTCTTCCTGTGTCCTCACATAGCTTTTTCTCGGAGTGTGCCTCCTTGATATCCCTTTCTTCTTCTTACGAGGACATTGGTCATATTGGATGAGGTCTCCACCCTTAGGACCTCATTTAACTTTAATTACCTCTTTAAAGACCCTATCTCCAAATACAGTCACTTTGGAGTTGGGGCTTCAACATATGAGTTTGGGGGGGGCATAGTTCAGTCCACAAACACCACTCCTCTAGGAAGCCTCTTTTAAAGGAGACCCAGATGAGTCTTGATAGGAAGTCTATTCTTTGAATGGTAGATCTCTGCTTTGAGAGTACCCCAAGCCCAAATGTTGGGAGCGTCCTTTGGCTTTCCACTGTCCACTGGCTGCTTGGTCAGAAGACCAACCCTCCCAGGTCACTCCTGTGCTCTGGGATCCAAGAAGAAAAAGGACCTTCTCCATGTGATGTTCTAAATTTCCCTGTCTGGCTATTCATTATTTCTCCAGCCTTTAATAATGATCTCAGCTAGAGATGGGAAAGAATAATGAACCATTCATTCACATTCAAGACACTAATTAAAAAGGCACAGTTTTGTTTTTATGAGTTGTGCTGATGACTTGATTATAGCAAGACTGAGAAAACAACATCTCATTTTGAGGCTTAAAAGTGACTGTAACGTAAAAGCCCATAGTGGCTGCCGTCAGCCTGTGGGAGGAGAGGGAAGGAGCAGGTAGAGAGAAAAAGGGTAGCGGGTGAGGTCTGGCTTCTAACTCCAGTTCTCCTTGACTTGGCTGAGTGACCTCAGGCAAACCACTTCACCTCTCTGGTCCTGTTTCTTCCTAAAGAAATATAGGTGAAGTTGCCAGAACCACTTCATGTATTCGCTGTGGGCATCATATGGAGCTTCCACAGTGTCGTCACTGAAGGATCATAAACTATGCCAAATTACTGACTGTTGAAGGAACCTGGCCCATTTGTTTGCAGTAGACCATAAATGACGACACTATGGTTGCATCAAATAATCTGAATTGCCATCATTTGGAAGAGAAGAAGGATAGTGTTGGATGCTAAGCCTGAACAAAGTAAATGGTACAAAGTAAAGAAGGGATTGTCATGTATTGAAGACCTTCCTTAAACCAAGAACTTCCTCATTATTTCATCTTCTCGTTGAGGCAAGCATTATTTCCCCCATTTTATAGATGAAGACTCTCAGGCTCTGGGAGTCCTACACTTACCTAAACATACCTAAAGGCACGGCACACACCTGGTAAATGAAAAGTTGAGGTGAGAACCCAAGACAGAGGGACTCTACATAAGGGTTCTTTCTATCACAGCATATTGTTAAGTGTTACTCAGATGAATACTTGATAAAAATAATTTTCTAATAATTCCAAGTATTCATGAATAAAATGGAATATCTCACATAATAGCAAATCAATGCCCTTAGGTGCATTTGATGAGATGTCTGGTCTCCCGTGGTCAGCTGTATTGGAAGGATTCATGCCTCAGCGTGTGATGTGACAGATATTGTCAGGATGTTCAAGCATGTTTCATTGTCTTACTAGTCACTCAGCTAGACCACATTCTAGGTTAGGTGAAGCGTACGACGGGATTCTGGCCAGTGAATGTTGCTGGGACTCCAGCTCCAGGCCTGGACCGTAAGACCTGCACAAACTCCTCACACTTCCTTTTTTCTGCATGGTTTATTAGGCAACTATAGGGGTATGAGGTATAGTATAGTCTCAGATGAAAATAGCCTAGATTATCTCCACTCCCTTGAACTTGCATGAATGTGCTATGGGCAAGAATTGAAACTTTATCATGGTAAATAATTATGACTTGGAGTTGTTGATAATGGATGTTAGCCTACCTTGCCTAATACAGTGAACCTCTAGTATCCCTTTACCCTGGAATATTTTAGGATTTAATGAAATTAATTATAACACAGGGAAGCCCTTAAGCAATGTAAATAAATGGAAGGTTTCAGTGTCATATAACTGATTGTGTGTTTTCAGATGTTTATATAGCTTTGGGGAAACACTGAAGTATTTTACATGACATATATAAATACCTACCAATAAGACTTTCTTTACTTTTTCTATGCCTGAAGCAGACTCTTTGTACTTCAGTGAATAATTTTTTTGTAAACATCCCTTCATTTATTAGTTCACTAATTTATTTAACAAACATTTGTTGTGTGAAAGGTTCAGAAACTCTGTGCTCTACAGACTTGAAATACAAAGATGAATTATATAATCATTACTCTCCAGGAGCTGGCAAGACCTTAGGCTTTGAAGAGATCCTAGACGATATTCTGTTTTAACTGCTTTCCTCTCTTAAGATGTTTTCCCTGAGCAATCTTATCAGCAACAGGACTTCATTTACAAATTGCATCCCGTTTCGACTTTTGTCCTTGAACTCTGTGCATGTACAAAGGCAGAAAGATACAGGGATAGGATAGAACTTATCAACATCCAAATTATAGAAATAGCAAATGTTTGTTCTTATACTGGAAACCCTTACATTTCAAACTAAAACTGGGAAAAAGAAGAGGGTACAAAAATTGTTATAATCAGCATGGGATCCAGAAAAAGGATGCGGTGAATCAGGAGAAGATGATGCTCAAGAAAAAGATGAAGACAGCATCATACATATACATACATATATATGTCACACATACATATTAATAATAATAATATTAATTATAGTAATAATAGTAAGAAGCATGAATTAAATGCACTTATTATTCCAGGTACTGTTTCAAGCACTTTCGTCTTAGGATCTGCCATATGAGGGCTCACACTTCTCTCTAGCTCAGGCCATATTCTGATTCAATTTTAAAAAATGACAGTGCAACAGAAATTTCATTATGTCAAAGGGATTGAGAACAATAGGACTCTGAATACCCTTTACTTGCTGATAAACACAGTGTGAAGCAATATTGAGATATTACTTGCACTGCTTCCAGCCTTCATCCTAAAGATAAGATTCTTCAAAGACCCAAACCATCCCTTTTTGGTGACTGGAGGTAGATAACAGAAGGATCTCCTACAGTCAAGTATCTGCAGAGTTAACAAGCCTTCCATCCAAAGGGAGTGGGGTCCAGGGGAGAAATGAGGGACTTTGAGTAACATCCCATCCTATGTTTATTGCCTCCCTCCTCATGTTTTTCCTTATTCTTATATAGCAACATAAAAAGTTAGCAAATAAGCATGACTTTTAAGAAATACAGACTTTCCTCTTGTGTTTAGAGTATATATGAGTTAATATGTATGGTAATAAAATGAACACCCATAAACCCACCTAACAACTTAGCAGCTAGAATATTCCTGGTACCATTGACATTATCTGTACATTCCTTTCTTTATGTGTCTATCATTGTCTTACCTATTTTAAAATAATTTTATAAACCACAAATGCATCCCTTCAACAATGTGCTTATTTAGCATTGTTTAGTTTTTAATTTTTATGAAAAATAATATACTTAAATGTGTTATTTGGTGATTTGCTTTTTTTTCCCCCACTCAACAACTCTTCATAAGATTCACCTCTCTCTAAATGAACTAAAGACTTAAATATAAGACCCGAAATTGTAAAACTCCTAGAAGAAAACACAGGGGAAAAGCTTCTTGAAACTGGTCTTGGCAATGATTTCCTGAATTCGACATCAAAAGCACAGGGAACAAAAACAAAAATTGACAAGTTGGGATGACATCAAACTAAAAAGCTTCTGCACAACACAGGAAATAAAACAGTGAAAAGGTGACCTAAGGAATAGAAGAAAACATTTACAAACCATTTATCTGATGAGGTTAATACCCAGAATATACAAGAAACTCCTACAGCTCAATAACAACTACAACAACAAAATAACCTGTTTTTAAACATGGGCAAAAGACTTGGATAGACACTTCTCCAAAGAAGACAAAACATGGCCACCAGGTGCATGAAAAGTACCCAATATCACTAATCATCAGGGAAATGCAAATCACAACCACAATGATATACCACTTCATACCAGTTAGGATGGCTATTACTAAAAACAAAACAAAAGGTAAGTGTTAGCAAGGATATGGAGAACAAAGAATCCTTGTGATACTGTTGGTGGAAATCTACATTGGTACAACCCTTATGGAAAACAGTATGGAGTTTCCCAAAAAAATTTAAAATAGAACTATCCTGTGATTCAGCAATCCCACTTCTGGGTGTATATCCAGAATACTTGAAATCAGTATCTCAAAGACATATCTGCAATCCCCTGTTCATTGCAGCATTATTCATAATAACCAAGATATGGAAACAACCTAAATGTCCATCAACAAACAACTGGATAAAGACAATGTATTACATACATTCAATGAAATATTACTCTGCCTTAAAAAAGAAGAAAATCCTACCATTTGTGACAACATGGATGAACCCGGATGACGTTATGTTAAGTGAAGTAAGCCAGTCTCAGAAGGACAAATATTGCATGATTCCAGTTATAAGAGGTATCTAAAATAGTCAAATTTGTAGAAGCAGAGAATAGCATGGAGGTTTGTAGGGGCTGGAGAGAGGGGAAAATGGGAAGTTTTTGTTCAGGAGGTACAAAGTTTCAGTTATGCAAGATGCATAGGTTGTAGAGATCTGCTCTACGACATGCACCTATAGTTAACAACACGGCATCGTGCACTTAACTTTTTGTTAAGAAGGTAGATCTCATAATAAGCGCTCTTACCATACACACAAAAATCAAGACACAAGGAAACTTTTGGAGGTAATGGATGTGTCTATTACGTTGACTGTGGTGGTACTATCATGGGTGTGTGCATATGTCCAAACTCATCAGATTGTATTCACTAAACATGTGCAGGGTTTTGTGGGGTTTTTTTGGTATAGAAGTTATACATCAGTAAAACTGTTTTTTAAAAGATTCACCTTTCTTATTGTCTGTGATTGCAGTTGATTCATTTCACTGCTAAAAGTATTCCATTTGGTGAAAAAAAATGATTTATTCCTATACCTGTTGTTTGGCATTTGGATTGTTTCCAGCTTCTAATTGGTGGATATTTGGAACGTTTCCAGATTTTTGCTATTATGAGCAATGCTTCCGTCAGCGTAATTGTGCATGTCTTCTGGTGTATATATGCAAGAATTCCTCTGGGGTCCCTGAGTGATTCCTCTGATGTCACCCCAGGGTATTTCTGGTCTCTGTCGTGTGTTTATGCTCAAATTTGTAAGATATGCCAGAGACCTTCTAGCTGCTCATCCGTCTCATTTCCTTTGGTTACACAAGAAGACGATAACTCCCAGCCTCATCTGCAGATAGGATGAGATTTATATGACTGTGATTTGACTAGTGTAATGTGGGTGGAAGTACTTTAACCCATTGCATGCTTGGGTATGAAGCATCTCATACAATCTTTTTTAAATTTGTATTAGGGTATAGTTGATTTACAATGTTGTGTTAGTTTCAGGTGTACAGCAAAGTGAATCTGTTATACATACATCCACTCTTTTTTTGCTTTTTTTCCCATATAGGCCATTATTGAGTATTGAGTTCCCTGTACTATACAGTAGGTCCTCACCTCACACCGGTCAGAATGGCCATCATCAAAAAAAAAATCTACAAACGATAAATGCTGGAGAGGGTGTGGAGAAAAGGGACCCCTCCTACACTGTTGGTGGGAATGTAAACTGGTTCAGCCACTATGGAGAACAGTATGGAGGTTCCTTTAAAAACTACAAATAGAGCTACCATATGACCCAGCAATCCCTCTCCTGGGCATATATCCAGAGAAAACCATAATTCGAAAAGATACAGGTACCCCAATGTTCATACAATCTTTGAAACTGGAAGCACAATTCTCTGATATGGACAGAGCTTGGGTCTCTGGGTCACCACTTGGAGGAGAGCCATTCACACAGAATTTTTAGAGACTTTTCATAATATTATACCTGTACTGTGTTAAGCCACTGAGATTTAAGATCTGTTTGTTATAGTCACCAGCCTAGCCTAATTAATACACATGATGGCAAATTATTATCTAAATTATGATCTTGCCTGATGTTTTTAAGAACTTTGCTGAATTATATCCTCAACAACACTCGAATTACAATTCAAGCCTTCTTAATTTTTGCCCATCTAATGAGTATAAAATGTTATCTTATTCCAGTATTGATTTTCACTTTCTTAAGCATTAATGAAATATGTTCATTGCTCATATGTTTCCTCTTGTCACTTGACTTTTTTTTTTTCTCTTGAGTTTCTTATTGATTTGTCGGGCTTCTTTCTAAATTATGGATAAGAATCCTTTGTTGATGAACTATATGGGAAAGAATCAGGGAGAGAGGCAGTCTGTTTGAAGGGTAGGATCACAGGTATGCATGACTGACTGTTCCTCATTTGACTTTCAATCTTCCTGCTTTCAGCCCACCCCTTATACCCTGCCTTCAGAGCTATTTCACGTTTCTAATTTCTGAGCCTCTCCAAAGTTCTGTTGCTCAAAACTGCTTGTTATTGTTAGTGTTCCAAACTGTCCTCGTTCTGTAGTCTGCTAGTTTAGTTGTAACCCACAGATTTGATTTACACCTGAAAAATTAAAATTGTGGGGCTCCCCTGGTGGCGCAGTGGTTGAGAGTCCGCCTGCCGATGCAGGGGACACGGGTTCGTGCCCCGGTCCGGGAAGATCCCACATGCCGTGGAGCGGCTGGGCCCGTGAGCCATGGCCGCTGAGCCTGCGCTTCCGGAGCCTGTGCTCCGCAACGGGAGGGGCCACAGCAGTGAGAGGCCCGCATACTGCAAAAAAAAAAAAAAAAAAAAAAAATTAAAATTGTGATCACTTAAAAAATATGTCCTATTTCCCATCTCTCACTCAGGAAGCTGTCTCTCCTCTCCACGTGGTGTCCAGGCCGACTCCTGCAGTGAATTAGTTTTGGCTTTAGGGAAATTGGGTCACATAATGCAGCCTGTCTTATTAGGGTTTTGCGTTGGGGCCTGGGAACAACCTAGCTAAGGAAAATGTGCTTTGCTTTGCCAAGTGTGTTTGGTGCATTTATCTTCCTTGGGAGCCTTGCAGGGTAGAGCAAAATGTCCTGGCAGGACTGGCAAATTCCTGGCCACTCTGAACAAAAGATCACTTAGCAGCACCCCTATTTGCCTCAGCTTGTAACAGTAGTCTAAAGTCAGATGCTCAAAGGTCCAACTCCAGGTTCTGGCCCTTGCTAAGCATGGCTTTCCATTCGATCTCTGCTTTTTCGAGTTCTGTGATTTTAGGCAAGTTGCTGTGCTGCTCAGTTTCCTTATCTGTAAAATAGGCAACAAAATGCCTAATCAGTTGATGTCGTTGTTGTTAATATTCTACAACTGAGATAATGTATAAGAAAATGCTCTATAAACCCCAAAGTACTATACTCAAATGTAGAAGAATAGTATTTCATATTGTGTTTTAGATTTAGAAGTGATTAGAGGTATTATTATTTAAATCAAGCCTTTTTTGTGAACTGCTAAAAAAAGAATACAGGAAATTATAACAGTCAGTTTGAAAGTCTACATTTGTACTGAGTTGATTTTTTTTTTAGCAGTGTCTATTAACTACCAGTGTTAGTATTAGGTGGGGAAACAGAACAAAATAAGTTTAAGGTCGGTTGTATCTGAAGTAATTAACAAAGAGTAATTTATAAAAATTATATCTTCTCTGAGAGTTATGTTTTGTCACTTTATAGAATTATCTAAAACTTTTCACAAACTTTAACATCTGTATAAGCAGAGAGGTTTACATCTCAGATGGATAAAGACAGCGCTGTAATAAAACAACTTAACAGTAAGGGGGACCTTATCTCTTTTTACACTAAATAGTAGGAAATACACCACAGAAAATCTATATGAGTGATTCAAGGTCTTTGTCATAGTTCTTCTTTCCAGGAACTTTGCTTTCCTCTCCTTAGTTAGAAAAGAAGTTACCTCTTTAGATCTTGGGGTCAAAGAATCTGGGTATTTACTCCATCTTTGTCACTAAGAACGCAACTACAAATCAGCATCTAAATAAGCAATGTAATTTATCTCCCAGTCACAAGCCTTGTGATTTATCTGTAATTAAACTTGTCATGTTCTTAAGGGGAGAATCCTATGCCTGATATTGTATTTTCTCTTCCAGGGAATAAGAGTTAGCATCACCATCACAGCCATCAATAATAATAACCACCATCTGTATCAATTATCTACTATTACATAACAAATCCCCTCAAAATTTAGTGACTTAGACAATAATAAATATTAATTAATATCTTATAATTTCTGTGAGTCAGTGATCTGGAAGCAACTTAGCTGGATAGTGCTGGATTTAGGGGCTCTCATGAGGTTGCAGTTAAGATGTGGTTGGGGACACCTTTTTTTTTTAACATCTTTATTGGGGTATAATTGCTTTACAATGCTGTGTTAGTTTCTGCTTTATAACAAAGTGAATCAGTTATATGTTCCCATATCTCTTCCCTCTTGCATCTCCCTCCCTCCCACCCTCCCTATCCCACCCCTCCAGGCGGTCACAAAGCACCGAGCTGATCTCCCTGTGCTATGCGGCCGCTTCCCACTAGCTATCTACCTTACGTTTGGTAGTGTATATATGTCCATGCCTCTCTCTCGCTTTGTCACGGCTCACCCTTCCCCCTCCCCATATCCTCAAGTCCATTCTCTAGTAGGTTTGTGTCTTTATTCCTGTCTTACCCCTAGGCTCTTCATGACATTTTTTTTTCTTAAATTCCATATACATGTGTTAGCATACGGTATTTGTCTTTCTCTTTCTGACTTACTTCACTCTGTATGACAGACTCTAGGTCTAGCCACCTCATTACAAATAGCTCGATTTCGTTTCTTTTTATGGCTGAGTAATATTCCATTGTATATATGTGCCACATCTTCTTTAGGGGACACAGTTCTTTAAAGACTTGACTGGGTCTGGCCTGGAAGACCCATTTCTACCGTGGGTCACTCACATGGCTGGCACATTGGCTGTTAGTAGGAGGTCTAATTTCCTCACAATGTTGATCTCTTCATAGAGTTGCTTGAGGGTCCTCATGTCAGGGGGCTGCTTTCTCATAGAGTGGGCAATCCAAGAGAGCAAGGTGGAAACTGCAGTGTTCTTCCTGTCCTAACCTTGGAGGTCCCACTGGTTCATTCCAGCAATATCCTTATGGTTATACAGGTCAGCCCTGTTTAATGAGGGAGAAGTCCAGGAAACATGTGTTTTGGGGGAGCATTTTGGAGGCTGTCAATGAGCACATCATCATATAATTTTGAATGAAGAAATGACTTAAGAAATGAGAAATACACAAACATTTAAGAAAAGTGCTCTCTAGATAGATTTTCTTAGAGGGGAAGATTATATTTGTAGATTGACTTTCTTCCCTCCTGACATGCCATTCTTTAGTATTTAGTTGGAAGGAGGCAACAATAATTTCTATATAAACTTAATGTCACGGTAATTACAAGACAGTAGCTAGTCTCACATGATAATTGATGGTAATTGCTTCCTGCTTTAACTGGTATATAAACAAGGCTCTGCAATAGGAATCCAAACATTCCCTCAAAAGGAAAAAGAAAATCAAAGAAGAAAATTTGTCAGAGTCATTTGTCAGCTGATAAGGAGCTAACAGATCCAGCCTACACGTCTGCAAGTCATCAAAGCCACGGCTGGCGATGCTTGGCGCTTCCTTGGAGCTGGCAAGGATTACAGTACAAGTGAGAACACCAGGCTGGCTGGCGTGAGCTCCAGGCTGCTGCTGAGATGTGTGCCGATGCTCAGCTGTCCAAGGCTGTTCTGCCAACGTGCTGAAGTGCATGACGTTGCCAATGCGAGAGACCAAAGCAGGTTCATCAGTGAAAGATGGGACAATGTCTCTCCTCCATCGCCATCTGTGCATTCTGGAAAGTTGGGTGCAAAGCAAAATGAGGAGGGGATGAAGGTTAGTGTTGTTTTTGAGATGAAACACTCTGGAAATCTATATTAGAGTCTCTGAAAGCAAGGGGAAGCACAGGTAGGAAGGTACTGAATTCATGTAAAACAGGTTAGCCTACCTTTGTTAGAGAAGGAAAAGGGCCAACGTATGAGGTAGTGAAACTCCCAGAAGCTCAGCTGCATCCCCATAGAACAGTAGGCAAATGACAGATGGGAATTAATATCTGTGCATCCAAATACAGAGGAAATAAAAGAAGGTACAGAAAAAAGAAATGTTATCCAAGACTAAGAACTTTGAAAAGCTGAGGAGGGACAACATCTTGAGGGCAGTGTCAGAGGTATTTGTCCTCCCTATGCCTTTGGGGGCATGGAGCTTAGTGACATCCATAGTAGTTTCTGTTCAGAGATCCATTGAAGATGACTCCTCACAGGGAACAAACATGGGAACTAGAGGGGAAAAAAATACCCTAAAAGTTGGTATCTCACATCTAGGTAATTCCAGTAAAAAGGCAGAGTCAGCAACCACTGGGACACAGGAGGAAAGAGCTGCCCACAAGAGATTTTGGGTGTGGTTCCACAATGGTTAGTTGGAGTGCTTATTTGACTCTAAACTAGGGGTGCCAGACACCTGAGGCTCTGAGGGGAAACAGAAATTGAGATTTTTGAAGGTGCAGGAAGGGAAGGGAAGGAACCTGAAGTAAGATCTGATGAGCAGGGATGCCACCATTGGGAAACTTGAACCTTTGGTAAATAAGCAGTAGTCTCTCAAGTGCTCCTCTCTGGGAGGTGAGAAAGTGAGCATAGGTGGGTCCCTCCCCAGCATGGCAGATGGCGGCATAACTTGATTCTATAATCACCCTTGCTGGGAGATCACTCCAATTGTGTTTAGTTTTACCCATCATGATTCGCCTAGACGACCATCATGAGACTGAACTGTAACTTGGCCAGGATGAATTAAAAAAAGATCCCCTTTGCTCTCCACTTTCCTTCTCTCAGTTTCATCTTTGGTGGCTATGTCTCTCAGGTTCTGGGAACATCATCTTCCTAGGTAAAACTATCCTAGAACTGAGGATTTACTTGCTTTCTAAATTTCATGGGTGTGGGGCAAGGATGGTGATAATCTTATGCATCCTTTTAACAGTTTGAACTTGACTAATGAAGCCCAAAAGAGATTTGTTTGGTGTGGTCCCGAATCAGCAGATCTATGAATGAACAGCCCAGACTGAAATCCTGAAGGATCCTCAACTCTTACCTATACCTCTGAATGGACATATTGGCTGGGATTGAGCATAATAAAACAGAAATGAGGGATGCTGAATTTTAGACTTTAATTTCTTTTTTAACTTTCTCTTAATTAAGTTAATTTTAGCTGCTGTAACAAGCAAACCCTAGACTTTTCACATGAAATACCATTTGTGGTGGTGATGTAGAATGTCTGCTCCATGCAGTCATGTGGGAGCCCAGGTTGATGGAGACGTTGGTAACGTCAACGGATGGTCTTTAGGGTCACCTTTGGTGTTGACATCTAGCAAGCAGAGGGGAGAAGTGAGACAGACAATGGAAGATCATATCCAGGCTTTCCTGAGCATGGCCTGGAAGTGGGGTCGGGGGGGAGGGTGTCGCATATCACTTCTGTTCTTATTTCATTGGCCAGACTCAATCATTTGGCCACACTTAGATGAAAGGGAGCCTGAGCAATGTAGTTGGCAGCCACTTACAAATAACAACTATATATTATAAAAGGAGAGTTTGAATCTCTAATGGAGAGTTTTGTCATGATCTATAGCCTTTAACTAACCATGGCAAGATAATTTGATTTTGGTCTTTAATTCTTTTAGATTTATATTGCAAAAGGATTTTATCTTGGGAGCTTATTTTTTTTTCTGCTAATATGATATTGGGGGTGGTTTTTATCAACTTCAGGACATTTCTATGTGATTGGTTTTAAGTTCTCAGAGTGTCTCCCTGAAAATCTTAAATCTTATCACAGAACCTCCAATGAGCTACATCAGACAATTTGCCGGGACATAATTGGAGGTGGGAAAAAGAATTAAGAGTATATTTTCAGTTTACATATGAAGAAATTTTTAGAGTTCATATAATGAATTGATTATTCAAACTATTTCTGGGGGCAACATCCAAGCTACCCATCTGTAGTTCCAGAGTGGCTCTCAATGAAACAGTGCCTGGTGTTAGAGCTGAGGTCTTTTCCTGAATGACAGAGCTTCCCTCCTGCAGATGATAGGTTAAAAAAAATCAAACCCAGTGGATTAAGAGAGCCCAGCCCCAGGGCATGCTAGGGTGGACCATTTGTTTCTCTCTCCTCCCGTTTGCTTTTAGAGGACTTCCCTAACCCAGTACTGTCGGTCCCATTGGTTCCTCGCTCACTGAACCCTGGGCTTGAAGGGCATTTTCTCTCCTCTCTTTGGGGTACACCCGCAAAGAGAAAGCATTCCAGCATGGGTCCTCGGGTAAAGTGCATTGGGTAGTAAGGGCCTGCATTTTGGCGGGAGGGCAGCTTCAATTCAGAGGAGTATCATTAAACTTGTTTCTTCGCACAGCTTAGCCATGTCCTCCTTCCAAATTTTACTGGTAATGAAGCTGGCATTGTGATTTCCATCTGTCTGACTCCATATGACCATGTGTCAGTTGGTTTGAACTTGAGGGGTATTATTTTTTGATCCCATCAAACAGCAGCTCTAGACTGGGTTGGAATCCTGGTTCTCCTGTTGACGATCTGTGTAGTGCTCTGAGCTTTAGTTTCCTGCCCATTAAGTAGGGGTAATAATTACCTCTTTACAATAGTGTTGTGAAAATTAGATATGATGATGGCTGTAAAATGCTTTGTACAACACCTAGCACACAGTAAGGACGCAATAAATTATATGTTTTATTATTATGACACTTTTTTTCAGGGTGATCTTATGCGTGTATTGCGTACAGACGTGCTGGGAAATAGTTAGCTTTTACCTTTTGGTTATTCATGGTGACATCTAATGATCAGTACCTCTGCTATCTGCAAGTACCAGACATTAAAAATTCAGTGGAGGCAGTGACAACAGACTCAGAAAGATGGGAGGGCTGGGAAAAGGTTTCTAATATTTTAAGAAGCATTTAAGCTAGGCAGTTTTCCAACTAAACCCCACCCAGCCCAATAAAAACGAGTACACTCATATAAATGGTCCCTACGAGCCTACTTTTAAAAAAATTTTTATTGAAGTATAGTTGATTTACAGTCTTGTGTTTAATTTCTGTGGTACAGCAAAGTGACTTAGTTAATGTTTTACTTTGTCATTGTTCTTTTCATTTACAGGTTTGCCTGCCTTAGTTAACTCTAATCTCAATGAGGACCGAATCTCTCTTGAAATCTTTGAGCCCTGGGTACTAGCCTACAGCACTTGGGACCTGGTATGTTCTCAGCGTGTCAGTTAAATTGAGACATCCTTCATCCTCTTGTGACACTTATGTAAATCAGAAGTCCTCAGACTTTGCTTCTCTGCTGAAACACACCTGAGGAGTAGGATAAAACTCTGATCTGTACCTGCTGATTGTTCTGGGAATGGACACTTTCCTGGTGGAAGGGATGTAAAAATATGTGGCTGGGTTCTGTAGGAGGAAGAGGGGAGAAGTATATTATAGTTTGAATCAAAGCTTCCTGCACGATTTCAGTTTTGCTCTTATGTGCCCAGCTGAGAATTGTAGTGTCTAATATGTTCAACTCTGGGTCCTTAGAGCCTAGCATAGGTCTACAATATATATTTATTAAATGAATAAGTGGTTTTCAAATGCTGAAGGAAAATGAAGACATGACTGGGGTCCGGGTGGTGGAGATAAGACAAATGAAAGTCATGTATTGATCATTGACACAGGAAGGCTATTACATAAGCCATTTTCATGCTCTTCCTTGACGTTCCCAACCATTTTCTATAAATCCCTGACTTCGGGCATTTCCTATTTTTCTTATTCATCTTCTTTCCATTCCATGCTTCTTCAAAATTTTCACTGCTTTATGCAGCATCTCTGTCACAAGAGCTAATCTTAGGAATTAAGTTAAACTTAATTCATGACTGTTGTCCACTTTCTAATTAAATTGTTTATTTTTTTAGTGTTGAGTTTTGAGAGTTTTAAAAAATATATCCTAGATACTAGTCACTTGTCAAATGTGTGGTTTACAAATTTTCGCAGTCTGTAGGTCTTCTTTTTATCTTCTTAACAGGAACTTTCAAAGGGGAAATGCTTTTAATTTTAATGAAGTCCAATTTATCAATTTTTCATTTTATTATCATATTTTTTTGGTGCTATATCTAAATAACACTTCAACAAGTCCTGGATCATAAAGATTTACTCATATATTATCCTCCAAAATTCTTTTTAGTTTTATGTTTAATATTTAAATCTATGATATATTTGACTTACCATTTGTACAAGATGTGAGGTTTGGGTGGAGGTTTATCTATTTATCATCTATGTATGTATCTATCTATGACTTTGAATGTCCAGTTGTTCCTGTACAATTTCTTGAAAAGACTATCCTCCCTCCACTGAATTGCCTCTACACCTTTGTCAAACTCAGTTGGCCATACTTGTGTGAGGCTATATCTGGGTTTTCTATTCTGTTCCATTGATCTGTGTGTCTGTCTCTTGCCAATTCCATAACAGTCTTGATCTCAGATAGAGTGATTCCTTCCATTTTCTTCTTTTTTTAAAAAAAAATTCTAGCTATTTGTATTAGTTTTCCATGGCTGCTATAAAAATTGCTATAAATATAGTAGCTTAAACAATACAAATTTATTATCAAAGTTCTGCCAGTTAGAAATTAAAAATAGATCGCTCTGGGTTAAAATTTATGTGTCAACAGGGCTGTGTCTCTAATGGAAGAAGCTCTAAGGAAGAATCCACTTTCTTGCCTTTTCCAACTTTTCGAGGTTACCCATATTCCTCAGCTCATGACATCCTTTCTCCAACTTCACAGCCAGAAACATCAGTCTAAATCCTTCTCAAACTTCCATCTCTCTGCCTTCCTATTCCATTTATAAGGATCTTGCGATTACCGTGGACCCGCCTAGATAATATGGGTTAATTTCGTTACTTTAAGGCAGTGGTTAGCAATCTTAATTTCATCTGCCTTAATTCCCCTTGCCAAGTGAACTAACATATTTGCAATTCTTAGGATCAGGACATGGGCATTTTAGGAGCAGGCATTGTTCTACCTACCACACCATTCTAATTATTTTGCCTTTCCAAATAAATATGAAAATAATCTTATATATCTACAAAAATAATTTGCTGGGATTTTATAGGAATTGCATTAAACACGTATATCAGTTTGGAGGGAACTGATGACATTTACTATGTTGAGTCTTCCAGTCCGCAAACATGGTATGTCTCTCCATTCATTTTGGATCTTCTTTGATTTCTTTCATCAGTTTTCAGCATATATCCTGTACATGGTTTGTCAGATTGGCACTAAAGTGTTTAATATTTATTTTTTAGCAATAGTAAATGGTATTTAAAAGAAAATTCTGATGTCTATGTGTTCATTGCTAGTATGTAGAAATACAGTTGACTTTTGTATGTTGATCTTACATTCTGCAACCTGGCTGAACTCACTTAATTCGTTCTAGGAGATTGTATGTAGATTCCTTGGGATGATCGTATTATAAAGGCAATTACGCCATCAGCAAATAGAGACAATTCTTTAATGATCTGTATGCCTTTCATCTCCTTTTATTACCTTATTGCATCAGCTAAAAATTTCAGCCCGACATTGAAGAGTGTGGTGAGAGATGTCTTTACCTTGTTCCCAGTCTCAGGGAGAAAGCATTCAGTCTTTCATTGTTGTAGACATTCTTTATCAAGTTGAAGAACTTCCTTTCTACATTTATTTTTTGAGAGTTTTGTTTTATATCATGAGTGGGTGTTAAATTATGTAAAAGCTGATGGATTTAATTTACTAACATCTTGTTAAGGATTTTTGTATCTGTCTTCATAAGGGATATTGATCTGTGGTTTTCTGTTATAATGATGTCTTTGGTTTTGGTATGAATGTGAATGTAATACTGGTTTCATGGAATGAGCTGGGTGTGTTCCTTTCTCTCCTATTTTTATGGAAGGGATTGTGTAGAATTGTTAATTCTTCTTCAAACATTTGGTAAAAATTTCTAGCGAAACCATCTGGACTTGGAGATGTCTTTTCAGGAGTTATAAATTATGAATTTAGTTTCCTTAATAGTTATAGGGCTATTCAAATGATCTATTTCATTTTGGGTAAGATTTGTTAGTTTGTACTTTTTGAGGAATTGTCCTATATCATCTATGTTGTGAAATTGATTTGTGTAGAATGCAGAGTGCTTCCGTATTATCCTTTTGTTATCTACAAGGTCTGTAGTAATATTCTTGTTTTATTCCTGATATTAATAAAATGCTTATCTCTTTTTTTTCCTTTGTCACTCTTGCTAGAGGTTTGTCAATCTGACTGACCTTTTAAAAGAAACCAGCTTTCTGTTTCATTGATTTTTTCTTTGTTTTTCTGCTTTAAATTTCATTGATTTCTGCCCTTACCTTTGTTATTTCCTCACTTATGCTTAGTTTGAGTTTATTTTGTTCTTTTTTTTTCTAGTATCTTAGGGTAAGGACTTAGATAATTGATTTGTAATTATACTGATTATGTAAACACTTAGTGCTATAATTTCTCTCTCAGCACTGCTCTGAGACCTGTATATTTTTATACATAGTGTTTTTATTCTCATTCAGTTCAGTATGTTGTTTTATTCCTCTTTTACTCACAGAATATTTAGAAGTGGGTTGTTTAGTTTAAAAGTGTTTGAAGATTTTCTTGTTTTTCTTTTATTGATTTCTAGTTTGATTCTATTTTTGTCAGAAAATATAGTTTTCATGATCTCAGTTCTTTCACATTTGTTGAGGTTGTTTTATGGCCCACGATATGCTCTATCTTGGCATATGTTCTGTAAGCACATAAAGAGAGAGTGTATTCTGCTGGAGTTGGTGGGAAACGTTCTATACACATTGATTATATCCTCTTGGTTATAATGGTATTGTTGGCTTCTTCTGTATCTTTGGTAACTTTTTTTTTGTGTGTGGTACGCGGGCACCTCACTGTTGTGGCCTCTCCCGTTGCGGAGCACAGGCTCCGGACGCGCAGGCTCAGCAGCCATGGCTCACGGGCCCAGCCGCTCCGCGGCCCGTGGGATCTTCCCGGACCAGGGCACGAACCCGTGTCCCCTGCATCGGCAGGCGGACTCTCAACCACTGTGCCACCAGGGAAGCCCTTTGGTAACTTTTTGTCTAATTGTTTTATCAATTGTTGAGGGATGAGTGTTAAAATCGCGTGATAATTTTGTATTGTACGTGTCTATTTCTCCTTTCAGTTTTATGAGTTTTTGCTTCACATATTCTTCAACTTTATTGTTTGGTGCATACACAGTTAGGATTTATTTTTTTTTTCTTGGCTATGCCATGGGGCATGTGGGATCTTAGTTCCCCGACCAGGGATTGAACCTGCACCCCCTGGATTGGAAGCACAGAGTCTTAACCACTGGACCTCCAGGGAAGTCCCTAGGATTTCTATGTCTTCTTTGTGGATTGACCTTTTTATCATTATATAATGTCTCTCTCTATCTTTGGTAATTTGCTTGACTAACATGAATACAGCAACATCTTTTTTTTTTTTTTTTGCTTAATGTTTCCATGGTATTTTTTTCTATTCTTTCACTATCAACTTATTAAAATTATTATATTTGAAGTGATTTCATGTAGACAGCATATAATTGGGTCATATTTCTTTTTTAATCCACTCTCTTAATCTCTGTGTTTTAATTGGTAAACTTAGACATTTTCCATTGAATGTAATTATTAATAAGTTAAGGTTCGAGTTTGCCGCTTTATTTTTTGTTTTCTGTTTGGCCTCTCTGTTTTGCTTCTCTGTTTTCTTTTTCTTGCCTGTTTGTGGTTCACTTAACTTTTCTTCAAATTCTGGTTTATTTGATCTAGAGGAGTGCTTTTGAGTCTGTATCTTTGTACAGCTATTTTAGTGTCTAGGTATTGCACTGCATATACATGATTTATCACAATCTACAGATGTCAACACTTCACCCGTTTGAGTGAAGGGTAAAAATCTTACCTCCATTTATGTCCCTGTACCCTCTCTCATTTTTAATGTAATTGTCTCAGAGGTTTCCTTTACACACATTGAGAACTACATCAGACAGAGTTAACAATTCTGGCTTGAGCCATCACACGTCATTTAGAAAACTCAAGAGAAGGAAGACAGTAAACTGTATTTGCTCTTATATTGCTCTTTCTGTGTTTCTTCCTTCTTCCAGATGTTCCAAAATCCCTTCTCCCAGATATTCCAAGATTCCTTCTTTTATCATTTCCTTTCTGTTTAGAGAACTTCCCTTAGCCATTATTTATTTTTCAGCTCTAAAATTTCTGTTTAGCTCCTCCTTATATCTTCTATTTGTTTGCTGAGGTTTTCTATTTCTTTGCTGAAACATTCCACTTTAACATTTGTTTCAAGTGTCTTCACAGTTGTTCATTAAAGCATTTTTATAATGATTGCTGTAAAATTCCTGTCCGGTAACTTTAACATTGTTGTCATCTCGGTGTTGGGTATCTATTGGTTGTTTTTTTTTAAAACTCATTTTGAGATCTTCCTGGTTCTTGGTGTGAATCATTTTCAGTTGAAACTGGGGCATTTTGGTTATTATGTTAGAAGAGTTTTAAAAGGATTCTATTTTGGCAAGGACCCTCTGAAACTAGCCTGATGGACGTGGTACCACCTCATTACTGCCCGATGGGGTGGAATTGCAGCTTCTCCATTCAGCCTTCATTGGCATTTGTGGGTGAAAAAGGGGTTCCTTACTGCTGCTGGGTGGGTGTGGGAACTCTGGCTCCCACTAGGTCTCTGCTGATTCTGCTCCATCTGGGAGGGTGAACGATACCTCATTACTGCTCCCCCCTAGGGCCCTCCCTGACTCCGTGGGTGGAATGCCTCAGTACTGATGAGAAATGGTATAAAAGTCCTGACTGTTCACTCGATCTTCTCTGACACCACCCTAGTGGAGAGGGGATGGAACTTATTACTACCAAGTGGAGTGGAAGTCCAGCCTCCCATGTGGTCCCCACTGACACCTCAAAAAAAGGGAGAGAAAGGGGCTTGGAGAGAGGCCTCCTTACTGTTGAGTAGTAGTGAAAATCTGGGCTCCCCACTCAGCTCTCTGGGTCTGTCCCAACAAGGGAGTTGGGTGCCTTGTTCCAGCCCGGTAAAGGTGAAGTCCATGCTCTCCACTTGGCCTTTGTTGGAGAGGCTGAGGGTGGGGTTCAGGGTTGTTTCTGCAGTGTTTAGCTAGAGTAGAGAAGTCATTGTCTAAGCGTTTTCTATCTTGCTAGGTTACCCCTTTTTGACTCCTTTAGCTAGAAAGAGCAGGTTTTTCATGGGGCTTTTTTTTGCCAGTACCCATTGGCATTTCTGGATTGCTGGGTTCTGCAGTATCCATTCTGGATATACAAGGAAAAAAAGAACCAGAAAACAAGCAATAAAACAGGGAACTCATCACCATGTCATTTCTTGGGTCCTCAGGTTCCTAGCTTGTCCGTTTGTCTGCCTTCTTTCTACCTTGCAGTTTTCTTTTGTTTGTTTTATATACAATGTCCTGGGTTCTTAGTCGTACTTAGTGGATGGAATAGGATAAAGTACATCTATGCCATCTTTGCAGAAGTGAAAGTTCTGGCCTTTCTTGATCATTATAAGTGGGCTCCAGATTAAAACTTCAATCTGAAATACATTTTCAGCCTTTGTATTGAGTGACCTGAAATGGGGAGGGATGTGTGATCTGCATTCATTTCTCCCGTCACTTTGGTACCATGGAGTGTGTGTGTGTGTGTGTGTGTGTGTGTGTGTAATGGGAGATTTTAATCTTCCCTACCCTAAGATGAGAAAATACTTCCTCCCCTCTTCCCAGGGGCTGGAGGAGGCAGGGATTCTGTTTTGTAACTGATGATATGTTAGTAGTAGAAAGACATTCCTAGTCTGTCTCTTGACCTCCTCTTAGTAATTTCCCCACGGATGGGAGCCTCTGAGGAGGATTGTGTATGGTTTTCTATGTGATGCTCAGCTCTACCCTTGCCATCTCAGAAGGGACAGAATCACTCTTATCAAAAATACCACTCTCCTCACAATAGGGTTGCCAGGTTTAGCAAACGAAAATACATGACAGCCAGGTAAGTTGGAATTTCAGATAATCAACTAATAAGCTTTTAGTATAAGTATGTCCCATGTAATATTTGGGATATGCTCATCGTGAATTATTCCTGTTTATCGAAATTCAAATTCAAATTTAATTGTGTGTTATGTATTTTATCAGACACCTATACCTGCAAGGACAATTTCTCTTGCCCTCTCTCTGTTCCTTTCTTCATTCCTCCCCTTTACAGCATGGGGAGGAGAGGGGGAGGCTTGAAGGCTGTTATAGGGCATGTTTTGAACCTCTTAGCAAGCCTGGGAGAGAAGTCCAGCCTAATTGTTTAGTCCTCTGTAGAATATGGGGTAATTTGGGCTTCCTTGTTCTCAGTTGTAAGGCTTAAATGGTAGAAAATAAGAAAAAGTCTTATTCAGCATCCCATTACAGAGATAAGGGTTAGACACTCTGTAATCAAATGCAGTCATGTTCCAAAATATAGAATTCAGGTAATGAATGTTGTGGACACTGAGACAGGGAAAACACAGTGAAGGTTGCTATCTCTCCCAGTGCCTCTGCGTCTCTATTTCCTCAATAGAAGAAGAGGTGGTTGAACTAGGAAGTATCTGAGTGCTACAGATATCAAGTAGGTTATATCCTAGTGCTTCAGAGTTTTGGCTAAGGACCCACAGCTGAGGACAATAATAAAAGTAATAGCTACCATTTACATATATGGGCCAGACACTGCTCGTAGAGCTTCACACATATTTATTCATTTAACCCTTACAAAACTGGGGTTAATACTATGATCATAATCCCTATTTTGCCAATAAGGAAACCAGGGGATTGAGTGGTAGAGTACACTGGCCAAGGTCACATGGGTGGCAAGGCCCCATGCAGCCTAAGGTTCCCATTTCACCATGAAATGCAGGTACAGATCCAATGAGCATCACTCTTCATGGAGAAAAGACTGGAGAGCCAATTGAGGAGGTGTCTTTGAAGGCAATTTGAAAAGTGGAGGACCCCCTAAAATAGGAGGGGAATGGGGTGCCCCAACCTAAGTCAATTATGAGGAACACTTAGTAATTTGGAGCGGTCCACGATGGCATGGATTGACTTGATGCTTGGTGAACTTACAGGCTTCGCCTGTGCCGTGAGCTCCAATGCTCAAAAACCCTCAACATCCTCCCACAAGAAAGAGCTTGCATTGGAATGTCTGCAGTGATAGGTCATTTAACAATCAAGAGGGCCTCAGATACTCAAGCTTAATAAAAGGCACTGTTTGCCTCTTCCTCTTCTCTTTCATTCCTGTTGGACACTGGAGGAGCCCAGAAGGGCAGATGGAATCGGGGGACAGTAGGAGCAGGGAGGCAGGTATTGATGGGACCAGCCATGACTCTTACCCTTGCTTCCCTCCCACCCCACCTCCCTGGTGGCCAGAGCCGTGGAGTAGAAAGAGCTTTAAAGAGGATGCTGAGATTAAAGGGTTGATGTAATAAGTGTAGGTTTTTCTGATATCTAAAAATGGAACTGATATTGTAGCTGAAAATAAGTAAAAATCTTTAGTATGTGCTTGAGATGCTGTTAAGGGGAGGATGAGGGAGATCCAGTGGAACAGAGGGAGGCAGTGCTGAAACAGGAAACAAATAAAACCTCTTTACTGTACTCATCAGGCGTACCTTGCTCAATAAGCCAGTGAACTGTTCAAGCTGCCCGTAGCTCTGGGTCTCTGTTTTCTCATTATCAGAATGAGGTGGTTGCAGCTGATGATCTCTGGGCTTCCTCCTCAATTCAGATTTTAGAAAGAATGGAGATCAATTCAGAGGATTCCAGAAATCCACCTCCAAGTTTAACTTATCCATATTTTGGGGGCATTCTTGCCGTTAAGATTTAAATACTGATGTATAAGTGATTCACTTTGTTATACAGCAGAAACTAACACACCCTTATAAAGCAATTATACTCCAATAAAGGTGTTTAAAAAAAAAAAAGAAAGATTTAAATATGGTTATCTGAGGCCCCACAGCACACAGTTTGTCCCTTCACTACAATTTCTGAGACTTCCGTGGTTGCGGAGGTTACATACTCATGCTTACTTCTCTCATTTCCGGTTTCCCCAGGGTTATAGACGGCCCTGTTCACAGACTTGTGTCCTGGAGTAAAAGCCCTCTTTCCCCACCATTTTCTCATGTTGTTGGATTTTGCTACTGATTCTCTCTCTCTCTTTTAATTTCCCCAGTGCACCACTTTTATGAAACTACTAGTTATGACAGACTTTTAAGGAAGGCTTTGGGGATACAGATTATTGTTGAGGGGCACAGAACAGTAGCAACATCATATTGGATGGCAGGAATCACTGCCCTCCAATTCCTAGCAACTGATTTCTCTTTGACCCCTTCCTGATGTCATACGGTTTGGGTCTCTAAGTCTACCACACTCCACTTCTCTTTTTCTCCCTTTCTTCCATCCCTAAAAACTCTTGCGTCTCCCTCTGTTTCTTCTTTTCCCAGGCTCAAAACTCCTTCCCAGTAGGATTTAGAGCAAGTCCTCTCTCTCTCTTTTTGTTCCTTTCTTCTCATTTGGGCTCAGCCTAGGGAGCTTCACTTTCTCACCAAAACATCAAGGTGCTTTCACAAACAATTGCACCTTCTCCTCTGAAGATGAATTATGTCACTCTCTTGGAAGTGAGAAGTAGGTGTGGTGGGTTTCTGTCTTAAATAACTTTCCTGTTTCTTCTGCCCTAGCATATTGCATAAACCTGATAAAGGATAATAATAATGGCAACTATATCCTGAGAGCCGTAAATTCCATAAATGGAGTTACTTAAAGTTCCTGATGCCTTGCAAACTGACTGTACCAGGAGAAGACAGTTGGTTGCACACGTTGAAACAAGCACAGATGGCATCAGTTTTCTTGAGGTTTGAGTTATTTTAAACTAGAGTGCCCACAGAGAAGACGGCTACCCACTTCTCGTTAACCTAGGTTCCCTCTTAACACAACGTTGTTTTTATAGCACTTTCTTGTTTCCAAGTACCTTCCTGTGTATTCTCTTGCGTACTTCTCAGTGCAGTGCTCCAGATGCATCTCATCGTCCACAGCCATCTTACATATAACACAACCAAAACAGAGGTCAAGGATCTGTAATTGGCAGGCTCAGTTTGGGAACTTGGATGTCCTGTCTTCAAATGCCACTCCACTTCTGAGATAAAATACACAAACAGATACCTTTTATGCACAGGGTAAAATGGGGAGGATATGGTTCTATAGGACATTAGGTGATCTACAAAAATCTTTGTAGAAGAGAGTACATGGGTGAAAACCTTGAGAGAGGCGTATACAACATGTCAGTTATCTCAGATGGGGACATATGTTACATACAATTTGGGAGACCCGTCCTGGGATGCAGTATTTGTAGAGCATTCTCCTCTTGTCTGTCGGCAAAACATGGAGCAGAGTCAACATGCCTTTCTAAGAATAATACATTTTAACTAGGATAGGGGAGGTAATGTTTACTGAGCACCAGCTGTGTGCCATGTGATATATGTACATTCCCTTATTTAACTTGTACAATTATTAATGGCATTTTACAGACAAGGATACAGAGAATGAGAGCTTATGTGATTTTTAAAAGGGAAATATCTATGAATAATAACCATAGCATAACTTTGAGCCCTGTTAATGAACACTCCACCATAAATCTAACCACTGAGTCCTCTATCATCATGGATTGGTTTTGCCAATTTCTGAACTTCTTATCAATGAAAATACACTTCCGATACTTTATTTATATCTAGCTTTTTCACTCAATGCTATGTCTGTGAGATCATCCATATTGGTTTTGTGTATCAATAATTCATTATTTTCATTGTTATATACTATGTTTTTTGAATAGATCAAAATATATGTGTCAATTCTAGTATTAAAAACATAGTAATAATAATTACAATGGCAAACATTTACTGAGCATGTACTATGTTCCAGATACTTTATGTCTTTATTATCTCAGTAATTCATCCCCACCGGGATTGTGCAAGGGAGGAGCCGTTACTATAGGAGTTTGAGGGAACCAATAAGGAATACAAAGCAGAGAGGCAGATAGAGGTAATGGATCAGCTAAAGTATCTGTTTTTTAGAATTAATAAGAAGCTTAATTCTTCTGGATACAAGGTCAGCAGCAATTGGAAGATGAAGTTAGATCATACAGTAGAAACAGCAAGTAGAATAGTGGTTGCCAGGGACCGAGGGTGGGTAAGGGGAAGTGAAGAGATGTGGGTTAAGGGTACAAACTTGCAGTTACAGGTGCTGGGGAGTCTAATGTACAACATGGTGACTATAGTTAACGTTATACACTTGAAAGTTGCTAAGAGAGCAGATCTTTAATGTTCTCACCACAAAAAAAGAAATGGCAACTATGTAATATGATGGGGGCATTAGATCAGCTAAAACATTAAGGAAAGCTGAATTAGAGAACAGGACTAGATGAGTGGCAACACCACGCCGCCTAATGCTCCTGTCTCCAGGTTGGTCCTTAGAAAAGCCCACTCAATGGATTTTTGGGGTCTGCAGAGTGGACACATGGATGCGGAAGTCCCTTCACTTATCCAGACAATGTAAGAACCAAGAAGAGATGGAAACACTTGTGCTTAGGACTTTTGGTAAGTTAGCTCCACTCTAAACAAAGTATGTGTACCAATGACTGTCGTTCATCCACCAGGTAACTCCACCTCTGTTGGAAAGGAGGGAGGATGGGGCAAGAGACCAGGAGATGTAGGGTCAGTCATTTCTCCTGGAAACCACAGGCGAAGAGAAGGTTTCTCCACATCCCTCCCACACATTTTTCTTTCCATTTGATTGATTAGGAAACGGAGGGAAAACAGAGGTGGAGCAAGTTGCCCAAGGTCACAGCACTTCCGTGGCAGAGCCAGGGTGTCTGACTTTGGGGCCAGCTCTTAGGGACACTAGGCTCATTCTGTAGAGCTCACACCCAGACCTGTCTGGCCCTGGGTCCTTCCACCGTAGTGTATTCCCTGTCCTGGGGGCTAAGACCAGAAGTACATTGGCGGTTAAGTCTTCAAAAGGATCCTGGTGCAACTCTGTCCAGGGAGCAGGATACAGCTCTCCCTCCCCTGCTTTATGTTCCCCTATTATCATAGATTTGGACTCCAGCTGCCAGCAATGATCTGAGCCACTCTGTAGATGTCACTGCCACATTTCACTCACTCTCTCCATCTCAGCTGCTCAGGGTTTTCCAAATTCATACTGTCCTTCCAGGTGTCACCAAGAGCCCATTAGTCCCATCTACAGACAACACCCGGAGAGCACACGGTGAAAGATTTGGTTCACGTTTAATCTGATGATACTTTCCATATCTAGACGATGTATAATAATGACAATTTACTAAATGCTAATGATGTGAATGTTTTGAGGAATCAGCTCATTGATGCAGTAGCTCTGTGGTCCTCCTGTGCTATCATTTTTCTCTGTGCTGGGATGGTATTTCAATATGTTAACAAATGTGATTCTTCAGATTTCCTGCTGCCCTGAGACCCTTCCTGCTTGCCGCAAGGAGATCTCATCCATTTGCTGCCTCATAGAAAGGACTGGCTTGGGAGGAATAGCAAAAAGTCACTGACTCTGAAAGAGTCCTCAGAATTTAGGGAGGATATTAAAGGGAGCAAGGGGAGAATAAGTGCTGGGTTCCCTGAAAACAAGGGACCCTTTGCTCTACAGAATATGTAGATATATAGGTACAGCTGTGGCTCTCCATGCATAGCCAGCAAGAAGAGTGATGGCAGAAATAACCCTCTTTGCTGTGTGAGATTCAGGTGTAGAGGCGGCTTTTCTCAGGTGTGCCTGGGGGAGGTGATGGTACACCAGAGAAGTTGTGGGTTCAGGGCTGATCTAGGCAGAGAGGGCCTGCGAGTACTTTGAAGAATCCTCCACTCAGCTGTGTGTGCAGGGCTGTAGCTGCAGGGCTGTAGATACTCCCGTGTCCTCAGAGAGGCCCTGGTGAAGCTGAGAGAGAGCGTCCAGGCTGAAGAGACCTTGATGCTGGAGAAAAAAGTGGCGCAACCTACATGGGCCACACCGAGGACCAGGCAGGGCCAGGCACGTCCCAGCAGAAACCAGCATGGACAAGTGACCATGAGAATACCTCCCACCATCTCAGAAAATGTGGGGTAACGTAGCACAACCTTCACCTCTAAATGTTATATAAAATCTCAGGGAAATAGAATGGGAAAAGGCCTGAACTGGCTGAGATTATGTTTTTGATACTACGTAGAATGAGAGTTTGAAATAATTAGGTTAGGTTAAAGATAACAAATTAAATAATTTATTTAAGGTAAGAGAAAACAGAATAATGATTCATAGGAGGAGTGGAGGTTGACTGGGAAAGTGTTCAAAGAACTTTCTGAGGGTGACAGGCATATTCTCTATCTTGAGAAGTGTATGCATTACATGAATGTCTATTGATCATAACTTATCAAAGGATACACAAGAAATGAGTATTTCATTGACTGTAAATTATACTCCCATTTAAACATTCAAGAGATTAAAAAATATTAAGGTCACATTTTTTGCCTGCCTGTGACATTCTGAGAGCTAAATGATTTACTAAGGTCACACACATGGAACCCCATTTGTCTGACCCTGAAGTCCATGTTTTCCTGATTGAGAGACAAGGGAGCCTGATGGTTGGAGCCCAGTCCTGCCACTTACAGCTGCCCTGCACTTGTCCAGGGTCAATGCCCTAGTATGCGGGTAGTAACAACCCCCTGCTTCAGAGGGTGGGTGTGAGGACTACAGGTTTTATTACATGTAAAGTTCTGAGAACAGTGCTGACAACAGTTAGCTATTCCTTGACAAAAAGCTGAGGAATCTCAAAGAGCAGAGGGGAAGCGGAGACCACCCAAATCAGTGCTCTCGGCCGGCCACGGGTCCCAGGAAAACCGAGGTTAACACACGTGAACTTTCAGCTACTCAGCTCAATGGGAACTCCAACTGCAAAGGCTTTGAAGACTGTTTACCAGGCAGGGGAGTTCGATGGGAGACTTTTCTCCCGACAAACCTGCAGTGATGTTATGAAGCTTCCTGAAAGATAAGTGGTGCTGGGGAAAGCATAGAACCTTTAAAAGCTTGAATAAAGTCCACTGAAGTTATGAAAGATTCTCAGGGAAGATGGAGAAGAAATGTTACAATGGCTGCAGGCTTTTTAAAGTTAGATCAAGAATTCTGATATGCTTTCAGAAAGCCTCTTTTTTCAGTTTTCTCTCAAGATATAAACTATGAAAGCGACAGATATGTATTCCCCTTTGGGGAATAAAGGCACGTAGCATTTGAGTAATGTTAAATTAATGTTCCTTCAACACATTTATTGAGAGCCTATTATGTCCTAGGCAGTTCTGGGAGCTCAGGAGATGCACATAGAATAGAAATTTCCTGGGGGATTTAAAGTACGGGAGAGGACAGTGCCAAGTACACGAATCAGTGCAATACCAGGGAGTAAAATGTAGGTTGCGTTGGAGGTGTGAGCAAGGTGCCATGACAACCTGGTTGGGGGCACGGAAGTCTGAACTGGGGAGTTGAGGGAAGGTTCTTGGAATTGGCCTTTTAGAGGAGAGTGGAAGGACTGACTGCACTAGAGGTGAGGGTCGCAGGTGGTGTTGTGACAGACAGTGTACAGCAGTGACTGAGTCTTGCCCTGTCAATCATCCCAAGAGCCTCCTTTGCATTTCCAAGACAGATACATGTCTAGGAGTCAAAACCGTTTTATTACGAGCTACACAGTGTGCAACACCCAGTAGTTCAGAGATCACTCTCCAAGGCTGCACTGGAGGGTGCAGCTAAGGCTCAAGGCAATGATGGGGTCTTCATTCTGCCCTTTTTCACCATCCTCCCTGTCCCCAAACCATAGCTGATTCTTGGCACCTGCACACTCAGGTTATTTGTGGAGAGAGGCTGACGGTATTCAAGTGGACTTGGGTCCAATTACCCATCTAACAACATGGAATCTGGAAGAGGGAGAACACTGTACAGGCAGCCTGCCCTGAGAGACCAGGGTCTGCTTACCACAAGGTCTGCTTACCACATCTGGGTAGGAATTGTAAGAGAGAGAAGGCGTGAATGTGCCTGACTGCAGTGATGACACCTCCTAGTGAATGTGGCTTAGCAAACACCTCGAACATTGACCAATGCGATTGACAAGTTCTGCCATGGCTGGAAAAGGCGGGGCTGAGGCTAAGACTTTCTCCCCATAAGGAGCTGGAAAAAAATGTTCCCATGTGTTTTAGCCTAGGTGTGTAAAAGAATAGATGATGTTTGGAGGCATGTGAGTGTCCTGGAGAGGAAATACACTGAGATGGTGATGGGAGATGAGCCTGGAGATACAGGTTTAGCTGGAGAGAAAATCTTTCCTGCTCGTCAAATCTTGTCTGCAATTCAAAGACTCTTTGAAACACATTATCTTTTTTCACTCATATTTCACATGTTATGAGCCGCCTTTTGCAAATAAGAACACTGAGGTTCAGAAAGGTTAAGAGAGTTATCCAAAGTCACACAGCTTATAATTGGTTGGAACCAGCCATCAGGTTGCTCTTTTCCTAGTACAACATTCTTTTCACTCACTTGAGATTGGTTGCAGTGCTACATAATTAAAATGTTATACAAATAAGTGAGGTAGAATTATCACCACTTAATATATATAATTTCCTTCATTGCTACTCAGACTTGATCCAATTTAAAAACCTTTGAAATTTTGAAGAACTACTTCCTAAATACACCTAAGTGTCTCAGAGTACTTTAGAACTTTTATTATATGCAAGTCCTCTAAATTGTGGTATCATTTTGTTAAAAAACGACTTGGGAGTCTTTATTCAAAATATTGAAAACCTTAAGCGTTTGAAGCTTAAAAGCAAATGCAATTACTGAACACAAAGCTTGCAAATAAGAAGATGTTAAAATGCAAAAACAAGGGAAGAACTGGAAAAAAATGAATAATTAGAGCTCAAAAAGTGTGCTGTATTTAACTTTCAAATGTTAGAATTATTCAATTTGAGAGAAAAAATCTTTTGACATAACTCCTGTTTTTTAATTGGATAAATTGATTTTCTGTACTAAAATGGAATAAGATTGAAAAAAGCCTATAATTTTGCAAATCTAAATTTAGCAAAATATTCAAAGAGAATCAGAATACAGTCAACTTATTTGATATAGCTTGTCTTATAAACATATATACATTGTAGAAAAGCACTCTGTATGGAGGCAAACTGGCTGTACTGATAAAAATACTTATGCCACCCTTTTTCCATATTTGAGTATAAAAATGGAATGGAGAATATTCTTCATTTAACTGAATTTCCCCTGAACTTACTAGAGTATCTCTTTACCTATGGCAAGAGAATATTCTCAATTAAAATTATAATGGTCTTCTGAAAATAGTCAATTTTTAGGTACCCGTAATCTCAAATTTATTGTCCATACAGTGCATCTTTAAAAAAGATTTGGGGCAATTTTATGAAAAAACTATAAGACTTAAAAACGCATTCTTCAGAAAATATCAGTGATGCTGTATTAAAGTCAGATATACAGTTGATTAAAGAATGTGAATAGCAGTATGAGAAATTATTCTTATTTTTAATATTTAAGTAATAATATAAAGAGATTTTTAATACTTACCTTGGACTACATGGACACTTGATAGTTAAAAGTTTTAGAAAGATTTTTGTTTCTGAAAATAGTTTTGATATAGAAATCTTTCATAAGTCTACCAATATAATAAAATCTTTCACACATATACATTTATTTCTGTAAACGTATGAGTATGTGTACATGCATATATATATACCTATAAATATACATATATATATGTATAGGTATATGTGTAAGCTTTTAGAATGCCCTTTGGAATAGTTCAGAGACTGGAAATTATGAAACATCTTCTCTAGGTGGTTGTGTGGTATTGCAAAAAGAATGGGTGCTTTCGGGCTTCCCCGGTTAAGAATCCGCCTGCCAATGCAGGGGACACGGGTTCGAGCCCTGGTCCGGGAAGATCCCACTTGTCACGGAGCAACTAAGCCCGTGTGCCACAACTACTGAGCCTGCACTCTAGAGCCCGTGCTCCACAAGAGAAGCCACTGCAAGGAGAAGCCCGCGCACCGCAACGAAGAGTGCCCCTGCTCGCCGCAACTAGAGAAAGCCCGCACACAGTAACAAAGACCCAGTGCAGCCAAACTCAGGTTTAAATCAAGGTTCCACTAGTAACTAGTGGAAGGCAACTCACTAAGACGTTTCCTGGTCTATTCTAACTAGTAACTAGTAACTAGTCTGGAGTTAATTTCTCCTTGCCAGAGAGAACTCTTCCTTATCTATCTATCTATCTATCATCTATCTATCTTCAGAGCATCTCTCCTTTTGGGGAACTGACTATATAGCAACGTTTATTATAAAGATAATAATATAAAAGTAACCATTAGACAAAAATACAATTTTTGCTAAATAACAGAAAATGTAAGAGAGAAAGAGAAGGATAGATTGCAAATAAGATTACCTATATAATAAATTGCTATGGCTTGACGTCCAGGATAAGGAATCACAAACATTGATTGTATATTTCGTTATTATTACTTTAAGATGATTGTTTGCATATTGTGTGATAAAACAAATGAGTAATTATGTGATATTCCAGTGCTATCTTTTCTGAGATCATTGAACATTTGTATCCTCAGCATGTAAGAAAAGAAGAGCTAGTGTAAATTAAGAAGTTTAGGTAAAAACCCTGAAGCCTGGAATTTGAGTCAAACCCATGAGTATGTATTTATAATGCATTTTATTTAAAAAATTATTTCCTAGCCCAGTCCTCTGAAAAAGCATAGAAGTAGTCACGCATCCAGTGGCAATGAGCATTCCTAGCGCCCAGATTGTGGTTTACAAATACTATTTCTTGTTAAAAGGAAACAGAAATGTCTTTTTCCATCCCCTCACTTTCAATCTATGTGTGTCCTTTGCCCTAAAGTGGGTCTCTTGTAGGAGCAGAAACAGAGGTTCTTGGAAATGTTCAAGGTGAGCTTTAAGCATTTCAAATGAGAAGACAAGAAAGTCATCCAATTACTAGGGTAGTGTCTAAAGGACATAGGACCCAACTTGAAGAGGCTCCCACCGGCCATAGATGAGGCAGTTGGGCAACAGTAGGGAAAGTCAGTGGAATGAGACACCCAATATGTTCAAATCCTTGAGTTCACAGTGACATAGAACAATATCCCTAATAGGTTACATGTTGATAGATGCCAGTGAGTCAACTCATTGTTTGAAAGTTGATAAAGGAGAAGCATCAAGCACTTATTCTGCCTTTACTCTATGACTGTATCAGTGAATTACCAGATGGTTGATGAGGGAAAGTTTCTCTGTAAAACAATTCCAGCTAATACATGAAGAACAAAGGACAGAATAGAGTATCACCATTTTGCAAGCTGTAATGAATCTAGGCACTGAACACAGGTGGCTGCTTACATCATAAAAGAGGCCGTAGGACATGATGTGTCCACTGATAGCATAACACAACACGACCTGTGAAGCAGTCTTGCCAAAACTATCAAATCTGTTTCTGATCAAGCTTTCAGAGCCAGCTATAATTTATAGAAAACATAGAGGACAGAGGAGAATGTTGATGTTATCATGGGGAGTGGCCATCAAAATCCAGACTGTGAGACACTCCAGAGGATAAATGACCTGGTTCCTTCAACAATAATTTGCCAGGGTGGGTGTTGAAGATGGAGGGTAAGCTTATAAGTGATCTGTCAACCAAATGAAATAGGTGGACATTGTATCCTGATTTAAACAAGTAACTTGCAGATGGATTAGATAGAAAGATAGATAGATAGACACAAAATTGGAATTGACTCTATATTTGATGATACTAAAGAATGCTGCTAGTTTTTTTAATATGATAATACTATTGTTATGGGGTTTTTTGTTTTGTTCTTTTGGCCTTACCATGCGGCTTACAGGATCTTAGCTCCCCGACCAGGGATTGAACCTGGGCCCTGGCCAGTGAAAGCGTGGAGTCCTAACCACTGGACCACCAGGGAATTCCCCTGTATTGTTATGTTTTTAAAAATATAGTTATTATCAAAATGTATTCTTATGGAATACTTATGGATAAAAATGGAAAAATGCATTTAAAAATATGCTTAAGCCATGACTCTTAACAAGGATGAAAACATATGAAAACAAAATAGTCTTGGAAAATCAAGATTCTAAGTTTTTCAGGTAAGTTAGCGCTTGGATTTCTAGACAAATCCTGACACTTGAGGGGTTTTGAGATTGGGTCAGCCCATATAGAAAAGATCAGGACTGTGACAGTGCTGAGTGACAATTCAGTAACAGACATTGAATCTGAATTTTTGAACTTCAGTTTTTCTGTCTTCATACCTGATTAACTCTGAATGGCTTCCCTATGCTGACATTCCCTGACTCTAGGCCAAAGACTTGTGGCCTGATAGATGTTAGTTATAAAACATAATTTGTGCACAGTGTGTTTCTACTTTCTCAGACAAAACAAAACATTATATTTATTAATTTTCTTGATTCTCAGAAATCACATGTAGAAAGTCAGTATAGTTCATCCCTTGTCATGGATGACAAGGAAACAGCATACTGTTCAGACTTGCCCAAAACGATACAACCAGACCAGCTCTCCTGACCTCTGTTCAGCCAGTAATCCTGGTGTTGAGATGCCCCAGTGGACCATCACACACACTCCTTTCCCCCTCCCACCTTAAGGCCCAAACTCTATGTCTAATCAAGGGAGGCAACTCACTAATACGTTTCCTGGTCTATTCTAATCTTGCTTCTCCCTGAAAGCATCACTGTGAAGAATGAAGTAGTCTAACAAGGAAGAAGAAAGAAAGAAAGGAGGAAAGGCGGGAAGGAAGGAGGAGAGGAGGAAATGGGGAGGAAAGGAGGGAGAAGGAAGCAGGTCGTAGGCACTGAGGAAGACATTTAAAATTATTGCACTTTTTCAAACACTGGCAAAGACCTGTGACTTGGGTTTACTCCCCTGCTTTATAGATGAGGGGATTGAAGCTCTGGGGTAAGCAAGTTGCTAAGAGTTCACACAGCTCTCAGCAGAATTTGAACCCAAACAAACACCCTTACTTCAAATCCAAGTCTCTTCTTCCTACCGCTAGTTTTATCTGGAACTCGAAACCCAGCTTGTCCTCACATCCCTGCAGCTGGTACCCAGACACTGAGATCATCTGAGTGTGATCTTCACACCCTCTGGGACTGGCATTCTGCTTCGAGTGTCCCTTCCATTGCTCCTTGGAAACAGCAAATTCTGTTTTTAGAAAAAGATCTGTCAAAGGCATCGTGTGGCTGGGCTGACAGCAGAGAGAACTTCTGTTGGCTTCCATCTGGGAACCAAGCAGTTACAGATGGGAAGACTTCCTGCAACCTTGAAGATTAAAATAAGAAGGCTTTTCTCACATGGTTAATGATTAAAAAGAAAGAGAGAAAGCCAGGGCTGCCAGGCAGCTCCGTACATCATGACCCTTTAAGACGTGGGCTGAGCTGGGTTTGCAGTCCCTGCACCTGCCCCCCACTCCTCCCCCTCCACGTACGTGAGACACAGTGACTTCCATTTATAAGGTGCCTAGTCATATTATTAAAGCTGCAGCTTTGGGGAAAACATCACTGAACTGAATTGTATGTAACAAGCCATTTCCTCTCACCATGAGATCTGGAAGAGCTATAAAAACTATCTAGACCAAATATAAAATGATAAAATTTGTTAGACGTTTTAAATATTTACAGATGCAAAAACTGAGATTTAGGGAACTTAGATGACTTATATGGTGTCACTCAACCTGCAGGTAACAGGCGGCTTGTTTCAGTGCAAAAAGCCCTGAATTTCCTATTCTCATCCTAGCTTGGATCATTATTATTATTTTACAGCAAGGTATTATCCCTCTACCAAGGTTTTCATATCTATAAATAGGGTGCAATGCAATGAGCCTTCCTTAACTGGTAGAGTTATTTCAATGATAAACCAGTGCAGCCTCCCAATTTCCAGTAAAGCATGAAAGGAACTTGGGACTCACCTCTCACATTCACACAACAAGAAAAAGCTGAAAAATTGGAAATCAACAACTCCTCTTAGATTCGTCCGAGAACTGAGGTCATAGGGCAGACTGCTGCCCCGCACATTGAAGAGACAGACAGGTGACTACAGAGAGTTACAACTCACTGGAGCGGAAGCCCAGGGGCAGGAAACTTCACAGAACCCAGTATGGGAGTAGGAAAACCTAATCTGGTGAAATACTGGAGACTCAGGATGAACTTAAGGAGGCTTAAGTGGAGGCTTAAAAACTCCTGGGGGCCCTAGTCTTGGGGGCCACACTTTTGTGAGTTTTACCTCTAGGAACCCTATCAGAGTCTCATAGTGAATATCAGAAAAAAAATTCCCCTGTGCTCTGGCAGGGAAAGAGGAAAAGTACAGTAAGTCCCCTGTGTATGAACCTCCAAGTTGCAAACTTTCAAAGATGAGAACATGCCCCGTATGCCAGCTGTAGTACTGTACTGCTGTACTTTTCAAGGTACCGTACTATAAGGTTAAAAATGTCATCTTTATTTTTGTGTTTGTTTTTTATGTATTATTTGTGTGAAAAGTATTATAAACATACTACAGTACAGTACTATATAGCCGATTGTGTTAGTTGGGTACCTAGGCTAACTTTGTTGGACTTAGACGAACAAATTGGACTTACGAACACGCTCTCGAAACAGAACTCGTTTGTAAGTAGGGGACTTACTGTAATCGTTTTGGAAAACGCCAGAGAATTCTCTTCTTAACAAGGCCTGCCCTTAGGAGAAACTAGTTAACCAGAGTCTAACCTACTGGGGTTTAATAGAGCCTAACTGATCTGAGGGAAGGGAAATAATAACTCCAGCATTTTCTGAACTTTCTGTTCCTCCTAAGGGGAAAAACAAAACAAAACTGAAAAACACAGGTGAAAGTCATAGCCCAAGAGCACAGACTCACTAGAAGTCTGAGACCTACTCGTAGAACTAAAGAAGGCTTCCCATCGCCCCCATGCCTCACCAGCACATCAGTAGGGCCCCTGCAGAATAACAGCGAATAAGATCATATATGTGAGGATAAACTGGGATTATGAAGTACATATAAATTAAAGTTTTTCATTTAACTTTGTATTACTCAGGATTCTCCAGAGATATAGAACCAACTAAAATCACAGATACCATGGTGGAGGAGTCAACTGAACACTAGGCCTCATGCTCTAGTGTAAGGGCCACAACCTAGCGCTAAGTACAAAACTGAAATAGACTCACCTATAAAAGCAACAGTTGAAGGTTTGACAGTGTCAGTACGACTCTCCAATAACTGGTGGCCCACAAGAACTGAAGTCCCCACACTTTAGAGGAAGATAGTGTAATCTAGAATCCCTGCAAGGCATCCTTCACAGATGCATCGTCTAGGATGCAGTATAAAAGTACTAGATATTTGAAAACACAGGAACATGAATGTTAGTGAAACACAATATATTAAAAGTGGGATGCAGCTAAAGTGAATGAAAAGGGAAATTTGCAGTTTTATATGCTTACGCTACAAAATAAGAAAGGTTGAAAATCAATGACCGGTTTCCAATGTAAGAAGCTGGAAAATCAGAGCAGGCTAAACCCCAAATACAGAGGAGGAGGGAAATAATGATAAAAGCAGAAATTAGTGAAACAGAAAAGAGAAAATCAGCAAAGCCAAAATATTTGTTCTTTGAAAAGGTTAAAATATCTTAAAATAATTTTTTTATCTTGTCATTGATTCATTGATTTTTGATTGATGAATGAATGAATCAATTGATTCATTGATTTTTTATCTCATTGATTCACAATGAGGGTCCTAATGCAGGGAACACTGGTGAGAATATAAACCTTTCTGAAGGAGCAACTTGGCAATATCTATTAAATGCCCATTTCTGCTGGTCCAGCAATTTTCCCTAACTCATGAATTCATTCTTTCATTTAATTAAAATTAATTTTTTGAGTGTTATGTGCCAAGATAATATTAGATGTTGGAGACACAGATGTGAATAAAACAAACCTTAAATTATGATTCTTTCATGGTGAGATTAAAGTCGTGGATTTGCCGTGAGCCTCAGATATTTTTACCTGTGGAATAGGAATAAGTATGTTGCTGCCTCATTCAGTAGTTGCCATGACCCTTACTAAATGCCAACTTCATGACTCATCTCAGCACCTGTGTTCTTATGTATGTATTTATTCCACCATTTTGAACTCCTGCAACAAGGCGCTGAGAACCCAGCTGCTGGCTACAAAGACTGGCCACTCAGAAACTGTCAAGTCCACAGTAGCTCCTGGTCTACTAGGGGAAGTGGGCTGTAAAATACCACTTGAGATAATAATGCTGAAAAACAGGGAAAAAAAGGGAAAGGGGATGGTCAGGGAAGAGGACTCTGCTTTAAGTGTTGAAACGGTTTCTGTGAGCCTGATGTAGAATAAGGAGAAATTCAACAATAAGGGAAAAGGGAGGAGGCATTTGAAGGCAGAAAGAGTAGAAGTGATGGCATTGGGATGACCTTGACTAATCAGCATTTTGTCTCATTCTGTTTTTATCTCCATTTTTGTGATTGCTACTGGAATGCAAATTTTGACACTAAGTACTTGGAGTTAGACCAAGTTTCAGAGGAGAAGACTGCCCTCATTTCAGACTATGGGGGTTCCCTTTACCCCTTCAGTCTCAATAATTCACTAGAATGACTTACAGAACTCAGGAAAGAGCTATACATATGATTACAGTTTCGTGATAGCAAAAAAGGAACAAAGCAAAACCAGCCATAAGATGAGACACATGAGGTGTGAGGTCTGGCAGGCTCTCAAATGATAGCTTCTGTATCCTCTTCCCCTGGGTGTCACCCTCCAGGCATATTGATACGTAACAATATACCCAGAGTTGTGTTAACCTGGGAAGCCCACCCACGTTTCAGCATCCAGTTTTTTTTTTGGAATTTCATTATGCAGGCACGACTGATTAAATCATTGGCCATGAGGTTGAACTCAATCTCCAGCCCTTTCCCCTTTTCAGATGTTAGGCTGATATCATGTAGCTCAAAGCCCCAAACCTCACAAATTTTGTTGTAGTAAAATTAATCAATTTCTTCTTTGTGAATTAACTTTTAGTCTCTTATCTAAAAAATAATTCCCTATTCCAGTATCACAAAGATATGTTTCTGTACACTTTTGTACTATTCTTGAAGTCATGTATTTGTCACTGATCCAGTTGGAATTTATTTTTCATTTGCTTTTCTGAGCCTCAGAATCCTCCTCTGTGGAATTAGTGGGTTGGATTAGTTAATCTTTCAGATCCTTTCCAGCTTTAAATTCAGTGATAAAAATATCTAGCTTTTACACATACTTTCTATACGCTAGGAATTGTTCTGAGGACTTTATGTTTATTACCTTCTTGAAGTCCATTTTTCACTCTTGCAGGCACAGTGAGGTTGGACACACGAGCTAATGTTCAACAGCTACTGAGTGACAGAGATAGATCTGAAGCCAGAGATCTAGCTCCAAGATTTGCTCTTAACTGCTTCATCATATTCTTCTAAACAGTATCACTCTATGCAACCTTCACCATAGTTTTTATTCTCCTTCAGTTCTCAAGGGTTTAGCACATACTCAGGCACAGAAGAGTCTTAGTGCAGCTTTGCTGAATTTAATTGAAACGAATACTTTCCGTCTGTTCTTGATGTTTATGTCACTTATGGGTGATCCTTCAACTATTGAATCCCGCACCAAATATGTTCAGTTCAGAAGTAAATATTGGGACTCACACCTGGAGACTCTAAGTCCATGGTCACAAAACCGGCAGGTACTATGCCTTTTCTTACACCTCAGTTTGTTTTACAGAACTCTAACTTGGCTGGCTGGCATCTGGCTGGCTAACTTGCCTGTGGGTGAGTTTTCTTATGATCGCCCTCTCTTTAGCACCTAGACTATGTGGTCTGTGGAAAACAGAGAGGTGATGTATTTATCAAAAGCCCCAGGTAGTAGGAGAATAGCAATGAATGTCTAAAAATAGGAATTTAGAGTTCCCCTTCGTCATCTTTTCATCCCTTTCATCATCATCAAATTTCCACCTCAAACTGTAAAACGGCCAGTGCCCTTAGACCCCGAGAACTGTCTCCTTCCCTTCAGTGACATCTCTCCTCCCTAGGCAAGTGCATCATGCCCTTCCCCTTCCTCTCTCCGATGAGGTCGCACCAGAGGATGGCCTGAGGGAGGGTTGGGAGGGTGTGAGAAGGATGACCAATAACAATGATGACTTCTTCCATTTACTAAGTGCTTTCTGTGTTTCCCACGCTGTGCTAAAGTTTTGCCTTCTTCATCTCATCGAATCCCAGGACTCCCTGGAGTGGGGATTATTGTTCCCATTTTACAGTGATAACACTGAGGCCAAGAAAGTACAACTAGCCCAGAGCTAACAAACTACAGCTACTGTGTAGGAAAGCGGAGTGTCCTTCAGGTTCACATCTATTTGACTTCCAAACCCATTTCTCTTTCTTTCTCAGCGTAATGCTGCCTAATAATCAGCTCTTTGCAGTAGAACTTGTACGTACCTCAAGCTGGAAAGAAAAACAAAACAAAACAAAATGCTGTATGTGTTTCAGCGTCAGTGGTAGATATATTTGGGGCTGAGATGCTATTTCTTGGTTGCCCTCTTTAACAGTACTTGAAAGGCTCTGCTAAAGGAAGAACATGGGCTTTGGAGACAGGGAGACAGAGCTGGGGCAAGACACTTCAACCTCAGAGCCTCGGCTTCCCCGTCATAAAAAAGGGGTAATAGTATGTGGGATCAAAAATGGAGTCGTATATACACAGCATCTGGTAGATAAGACAGGAGGCCAGAGGGTGGCATGATTAAGCACCGTTTACCCAGAAGTAGACAGGCTTGATTCCAGTTCTTTTTTTTTTTTTTTTCGGGTATGCGGGCCTCTCACTGTTGCGGCCTCTCCCGTTGTGGAGCACAGGCTCCGGATGCGCAGGCTCAGCGGCCATGGCTCACGGGCCCAGCCGCTCCGCGGCATGTGGGATCTTCCCGGACCGGGGCACGAACCTGTGTCCCCTGCATCGGCAGGCGGACTCTCAACCACTGCGCCACCAGGGAAGCCCCAGTTCTGCTATTTACTAGCTGTGTGATGACCTTGGGCAACTACTTAACCTCTTTATACATTTCCTCTTCTGTAAATTGGGGGCAAATTATAGCACAGACTTCACAGGGTGGTTATGAGTACAGAGCAGTTCCAGGCACAGAGTAACCTCTTTAGGTATGTTTGTCATTGTTACAGCAAGTGTTCACAAATGGTGGTCACCTTCCCTCCCCAGCTAGGAAATGTCCACAAGGCGCTGTCTGACCCACTTGTTGGTCCCCAGGATATTCTCTGGGCATCCTGGAATCCCTCCTGGTCTCAGCAGTTAGTCCCAACTCTCAGAGTCAGCTCTAACTCCATCTAGTTCTGGAGCTGCTCCCCTCCGGTGGTCTAAAAGGCTGCACAATTAACCCTTCCCTGCCCGGACTGAATGTGAGCTCAACCACCTAATTCTCAGCTCCTTGCTGGTCATTAACTGTTTAATGTGTGTGAGGAATGTCTCTTAACCTTGTGCGTCATTAGAATGAGTGATTTTGTAACGCAGTAAATCAAACTCGCTTCTAATGGAACCAGATTCCAGCACCTTTTTTTTCTAAGAGCCTTACAAAGAAAGCTATTACAAGTTGGGAAAGATTGATTTTATTTAAAACCGAATATGTGCGAAAGCAGGCAGAGTGGTTATGACATAAATTACTTTGATATATTGAGCGCAAAGGCAAATGCAATTTCTTTCCCCCTTTTAGCTTTCTGTGTTCAGCAGGGGGGTGGTGATTTATCTTTTCACCCATTTCTATCTGACTTAGGCTGCTTTTAACTCGAGGGAAGAAGGGAGAGATGGCCTATGTTGGAGGGACCTGCAGGAGGAGGACAGGAAACGGAAAAGGAAAGAAAGAAGATGTCTCCTCTAATCTCTGGACCCTCAAATGATACTATTCAGCCTGCCCCCCACTTCCCGATCTAGCCTGGTCCCCTGTGGAAGAAAATAAACAGCAAACGGAAGAAACATCTCAAATGGAAATCAATACGCAGTTTACCATGTCATTATCTTAGGCTCAATTTTTGTGTTAATATAACAAACGAGAACTGCATATAATAAATATCAAACCCTCTTCATTGAGAGAGAGATAAAGAATAGAGTCCATCATAATCTAATTTTCATTTCTTTTTCCAGGTGCTACGGATCCTCTTTCGGATGCTTCTAGTTCCAGTAAAAGAGAAAAGTAGGCAGTAAAGGTTCATTTTCTGATGTCAGAGCCCTCACTACCCGTTACTCTTTCAAGAAAGTTATTCATCTTTGCTCACGTCGGTACTAAACATTTCTTTAAGGCTCTGCCTCTAGCACCGTGTTGGCGAAGAGGTTCTGCCCTCACCAGTATGGCTCTGCAAACTTTGACTTTCTGGCTTAATTCCTGAAAACAAAAATCTGAAGTTCTGGATTAAATAAAACTGAAGATATTTTATTGTTGAGGCTTCTCAGAGCTTTAAGTATGCTGCCATGTTGTAAATCTCTGAGAGTGATACAATGCACCACTTTCCAAACTTTTAACAAGGGACACTTTCTACAGAGCATCTCGAAGTTATCCCATTGTTAGAGATATCTGGGGAGATGTTCATCTCTTTTACAAGGGTTTACCAGGCCTTTCTCAAGAGAACCTCATTTGCTCATCTAAACTCATCTCCTCTCTCTGCCCCGCATCCCATTCTGAGTTAAGGCTGCACAGAGTTCATCATCAACCTGGAAGACATTCTGCTTTTTCCCCCCATGTTCTTACATAGCACAAACAGGCTTTTCTTCTTCAAAAGCCATTTCTCCTCCTCCTGCCCCGGGCAAATTCTGACGTCTTTTAGAACCCAGTTTTGCGGTCACTCTTCAGTGAAGCTGCCCCAGGTAGAGTTATGGTGAGTTCCTGGGGTGTCAATAGCAGCTTCAGAGACAGACTGACACAGGCACATGTGTGACAGTCTAGATAGGCATTGACTATTACCACAATAGTAGAATATTACTGGGGTATTGAAACTTTGGTAAAATAGTGTTTTAAAACCAGAACAAAACCGAAAACTTTGTCAGTGAGAATACTTTCTTTTTTTTTTTTTTTTTTTTTGTGGTATGTGGGCCTCTCACTGTTGTGGCCTCTCCCATTGCGGAGCACAGGCTTCAGACACGCAGGCTTAGCGGCCATGGCTCACGGGCCCAGCCGCTCCGCGGCTTGTGGGATCTTCCCGGACCGGGGCACGAACCCGTGTCCCCTGCATCGGCAGGCGGACTCTCAACCACTGCACCACCAGGGAAGCCCTTGTGTGAGAATACTTTGAGTATTTCTCCACTTTTCTATCCACACCCCCCTTATACTTTCTCTGCCCTTTTTTTGTGGTGTTCTGTGCCCTCAGAGCTTTATCTCTGCAGACTGCATTGCCTAGATCTCTTTGCCAGGTGGCGTTTGCCAATGGGAGGTACCAGAAATGTTGGGGTACCTCACTACCCTCCTTTAGGGTGCACCTGATAGGCAATAACTGGACACTGGTACACTTTGGCAGTGTTTCATTTTCATTTGAAGGAACAATCTTGAGGAGGGCTGATCTGAAGGCAGTTCCCAGCTCCTCCTGCCTTGAGCAATTCAGCTCTCACCCCAAACCTGCAAACATTGCAGAGAAAGTATAAGGGGAGTGTGGATAGAAAAGTGGAGAAGCACCAACCTGCCTTTCTTAGAGATTGTATTAATTTACATTCCTGCAGCAATATATAAATATGTTTATTAAGCTATTTCTTCTCCAACATAGTGCATTTTCAAAGTATTGGATCTTTTCCCATCTGATAGCTGGAAAATGTAACATTATACTTTTAATAGCTTTTCTCTTTTAATATGTGTGTTAATGATATATTTTTCAATGTTTTAAGGATTATTTATAGTTTTCTAATGATATATTTTTCAATGTTTTAAGGATTATTTATAGTTTTCTTCATTGAACATCAGTAATTTCACATCCTTTGCCCATATATTGTATTAGAGGGCCTGTTTTTTTCTTATCAATTTACAGTGCTCTTTATATATTAAGGGAATAGACCTTTCATGTCTGTGCTTAATTTATGTGCTTTTTTCAGCTTATCTTTTTCTTTTTTCATTGTTTATGTTTTTTTCCTGTGCAGACTTGTTTTTGTGTTGTCAAATTAATCACATTTTCAGGGAGTATGGACTTTATGCCATACTTATGCCTTCTGTACATTGAGATTTTATATGTATATTTTTTCTAGTAACTACATGATTAAAAAAATAAGTCTTTGAATCATCTGAAATTTCTTTAGGTGTAAGGGTTGAGATATTCTGCTCCAAATCACTGCCATTTTTCCTAACACCATTTATTGAATAATCACTTTTTATCTCCTGACTTATAATTTCATTTTTATCAAATGCCAAATTCTGAAATATATTTCAGTTTAATTCTGGACTTTATACTCCACCCCTTGTGCTGCCTGTTTGTGCACCAGTAACACTCTGCTTTAATTATACACTTCATGGTGAGACAGGAAATGTCTTACCTGACCCATAATTTATTTATGCATTTTCCTATTATTATTGCATGAACTTGTGTGCTCTACTTCAAATTAATTATGAAAGCTGATATAAGGTATTCTTCAGCTCTTAAAAAAAATCACAAAGAAAGAAGAGGAGGTAAGGGAAACATCCAGATTCTTTTCCATTCACGAACATGATTTTCAGTATTTTGGAGGAATCTTTTTAGTTTTTTCAGATATTTTTCATATTCTTTTTTTTTTTTTTTCTCATACGCAGGCCTCTCACTGTTGTAGCCTCTCCCATTGCAGAGCACAGGCTCCGGACGCGCAGGCTCAGCGGCCATGGCTCACGGGCCCAGCCGCTCTGCAGCATGTGGGATCTTCCCGGACCGGGGCACGAACCCGCGTCCCCTGCATCGGCAGGCGGACTCTCAACCACTGCACCACCAGGGAAGCCCCATATTCTTGATTTTATTATTTACCACCTAGTATAATTAAGAAAAGAAATGAGATTTTGGAATAATCAATACTTCTGTAACAATCGTTGATATACACATTCACTTAAGGATCAGAGAATGATCTTTTTACAGAAATCCAGATTTTCAGATCACTAATCCTAGAATAGGATCTAATTCTCCATCCTCTTAGAGTTGGCATTCAAATACTAGTTTTGTGCTTTAATAGTTGAGTAATCTTTGGCAAAGTTATTTTATTTCCTCTGCGTCTTTTTTTTTTTTTAATAAAATGGAGATGATGTTGTGGGATGTTCCCATTTGCAATTATCCAGTGGCCACCAAAGGCTGAGTAGGGCAGCTCTGCCACTGATGGATGTGAAAACTCTTTGGCTCAGCACACTATGTCTATAGGAAGCTACATGTATTAAAAATAAAGACTAAACCAAAACGTTCAATTTCTGGGCTCCCTTTGAAGAATAAGAAGATTTCCCCCATTTTCTCTTTATGGCAGGAGAATTAAATTTGATTAAGCCACAGTGAGGTTCTGGAGGAAGGTTCTTAGAGAAGATGGGTCTTTCAAGGAGAGTCCTTCCAAGGGTGAAACTTCATCCTCATCACTGTGCTAGTTCTTAATGGTCAAAAGCTGCCTATCTACCATTTTCCTGCTATTGGAATGTTCATCTTCTCCCTCCTCCACTTAGTGCTGAGGCCAAGACAAGGAGCCACAGGGGCTTCAGGCCACCAACGGGCATCCACCAAGGTTTGTCCCAAAGCTGGTCATCACAGACCTAGGAGCGCTGCCCTTCAGAAGCCACAGTCCCCTGTGAAGCGTGCTGGTTTCTGAATAAAGGGCGTGAGCATTTTAGTTTGTGAGATGTCAGGATGCAGGAGAGCGTGTGAGACATTAAGCAGTTTGGTGTGGTTGGCTGGACACCTGTAGGAAATGGGTTGAGGAAGATGAGGACCAGATGGGACTGGGTCAAAAATGGCTGGAAGTAAGACTAAACCCAACTAGCTGACTGGTTGCTTTCTTCTTTGTGTCCTTACTCCACACTGCATGGATTTCTATCCTGGTATTTTTCAGAATTGGTTATACTTAAAAATATAAGTTGCCTTTACTTCACTATAAAACCCTGAGGAAGAAGAATGTTTGTTGCATTCCTTTCTATCCCAAATGGCCCATACAGTGCTTGGCTCCACAGTACTATATAGTATTATATGATTGTAGCCCAACTGGTTATTATGAGCATGGATAACAGAATGAAATAGACTTGGGACTGAGTCATGACCTGTTACTACCTACCAGGACCTTGTACAACTTAACTGCCTGAGCACCAGAATATTAGTAATAAAATAATAATAACTAATAATAATTATTATTTTTAGTTATTATTATAACATTTCTTTAGAGTCAACTATGTGCCAGGCATTGATAAACTTTTTACATGCATTATCTTATTTAATTCTCATATAAACTGCATCATAGGTATGATTTTATTCCAATTATTCAATTGATAAATAGCAATGCATACATATTATGACTCACTGAAGTTATAGATACTGAAAAATAAATAAAGTACTTAAATTGTTGCTTGTTTGTTTTCCATCTCAGTCTGAGCAAGAAAACTAATGCCGAAGCTAGATAAGCAGAACGTAGATTGTCCCCACGCATTAGTTGTCTGCTACTGTGTAATTACTCCAAAACGCAGTGGCTTAAAACAGCAGTAAACATTTATTATCTCACACAGCTTTTGTAGGTCAGACGTCCAGGAGCAGCTTGACTGGGTATTTCTGGCTCAGGCTCTCTTGTGAAATTGTAGTCAAGATTTTGACTGGGATGCAGTCATTTGAAGGCTTCCTTGGGCTGGCGGATCCACTTTGAAGATGGTACACTCACGTGCTCCACGAGTGATTGCAGGCTGCTGACAAGAGGCTGCAGTTCCTTGCCATATGATGTCTCCATAGGGTTGCTTGAGTGTCCTTATAACATGGCAGCTGGCATCTCACAGATTGGGTGATTCCAGAAAAGACAAGGCTAAAGCCACACTAACTTTTATGACCTAGCCTTAAAAGCCATACTCTGTCATTTTGAAATACTCCTTTAGTTATACCCCTATTCAATAGCATGAAAATCAGGAAGCAAGACTCATTGGAGGCCATCTTGCAGAGTGCCTACTGCCATGTGGGTTAAGAGGATGAGAAAGAAAGATCACAGCGTCAAGTCTACACAAAAGTTAGTATGGCTCAAGACAGGTTGGGATGAGTAGTTGAAAGCTAAAGATATGAACAATGCAGAAGTGAGAGAAGCCAGATTTTATGTGGCTATGTGTGTGTGTTTCAGGATGGGGAACATGACTTAAGTGATCTACCTGTGTAGAGACAGACTTTCTTTGAAAACTTGAATACCCTTTTTGAAAGATTGGGTGGGGGAAATGTAGAGAGCATGGATAACATTCATCTCAGATACACAAACAGGGGAAAATGTATAAACGAGACACATCCTTCAGAAGAAAGTCTGAAAGTTAGTGACCTTTTACCAGACTCTTGTGTTTTAGATAAAAGAGAATGTGCTCCAGATAATGCCTGTAACTGGCCCAAAAGATGATGTCACTGAATTGAACCTGCAATTTAAGTAGAAATAAAAGGAAAAAAAAAAATCATGACGATAAAGAAGTAATAAAGACCTGGTTTGAAAAACAAAAATTCCTATTCGGCAATATCTTGGGGAGGAAAAAATGATGGTATTTAGATCAGCAAATCTGGGTCAAATGCATTTCAAGGAATTAGCAGAAAAGAGTGGAGGGGGGAAAAACTGAGATTTTTGAACAAGAAATGCATGGCTCCTGCAGAGAAGTTATATACTTTTTATTATTTTCCAGCTCAAGTGGTTGACCTGTGTTCATGGTCAAGTTCAGAGGTCAATTTTGTGATGGCTCATCGAATTATATCTAAAGTCCAGAGTCATGTGGGCTCTTCCATGGGGCTCCCTTCCCACCACCCCCGCCCTGCAATCATGCTGAGGAAGAAAGCCAGGTCTGCATTCCAGCATAATGTATTCTTCATTAGTCTAAGCTGTGACTTGTTCATGATTACATTCAATTTGAATGTTTACATTCACTTTCATAATATTTCCTCTGGGTTTATTATTTCCATTTGTAAAAATTCACTCAGTCTTCTGTGTCGGAGAAAGCGGATGTAATTAGCCAAGGGCTGTTGCACTGACACACGAGGCCTAGAGCTTTTCAAGAGCAGATAGATGATGCTCTACTAGAGAGAACTTGAGATTCCCACTCCTTTGCTTGCCTCAGACTTCTAAGGCATTGGATGTAAGATGGTGTTGGGAGGTGAGAGAGGGCTTTGAGAAAACAGGGGCATTGTAGGTGTGGCTTTGCTGTCTCATGGATAACTATATTTTGGTCTTCTCGACACCCTCTTTGCCAGGGCACTGACCTCTCCTGACTCGCACACCGGATCACCCACATGGGTACCTTGGGGATTACCATGTAAGTAGATTATAAAGCTTCCTCATGGTGGCTGTGGGCTGGCTGGGTAAATATCATATTCATTTCTCTGTCTTTGAATATGTATTGATTCCAAAGACCTAGGTTTGGAAAAATGAGCAGTTGTAGGGTAATATATTCAGTCACTCATTTGTTCATTCAATTCACATTTCCTAAAGGCACATTATGTATTAGGTACCAGCTTATGTTCCAAGAGTGCAATGGTTTTATTCTCCAGTTCTTGAGAGACAGTCCACTGTTGCCTCCATGTAGCATCTTCCAATCTTATATATTTGATCCATCAACAAAGGAAAGTCAGGATTAATTTCTGTTAGTAATATGCCTCTATGAATGCCATTCTTACAAGTTTTCTTGAAGGTCTCTGTGGACACATCTTTGCATTTCCTCTGAGAATGGACATGAAGTACCAATTTTATCCAAGTCTAAATAGACTCAGAAAATTGCCTATAAACTTGCACCAGAACCAAGACAATCTTTAATTTTCTTTCCCAAGATCTTGAATGGACTCCAGTCTATTATTAATTGGGATTATTTCAGTCTAAAGTAATAAAACACCTGATTTAAACTGACTTGACTACAGAAGGGAACGTATTGCTTTGTGTGACTCATCAACTTGACTTCAGGAATCAATTTGACTTCAAGTGTGGTTGCACAGGTACTCAAACAATGCCAGCAGGACTGGGTTTCTCTCTCTTTTTTTTTTTTTTTTTGCTGTACGCGGGCCTCTCACTGTTGTGGCCTCTCCCGTTGTGGAGCACAGGCTCTGGACGCGCAGGCTCAGCGGCCATGGCTCACGGGCCCAGCCGCTCCGCGGCATGTGGGAGCTTCCCGGACCAGGGCACGAACCCGCGTCCCCTGCATCGGCAGGCAGACTCTCAACCACTGTGCCACCAGGGAAGCCCTGGGTTTCTCTTCTTCTCTGGATCTTGGCTCTGCTTTCTCTGCGCTGATCTCATTCTCCATTAGGATCTCAGAGGCACCACCTAACTCAATGCAGTTCTTAGGCTGCATCCTACTCGGTTTAAATCCAGCATAAAAACGACCGTGTGAAGTGTGACCAATTGAAGTCATGAAGTGCACTCTAACTGGATTGGTTTAGGTCGTGGGCCCCCCACTGGGCCAGTTATCATGGGGTGGGTATGTTTCATATCCTCTTTCTCTAGGACTAGGGGTGAGCTTAACTTAAACCACACAACATGAGAGTGGGGGAGTGGGCATCTCCAAATAACAATTGAGTCCATCCTCTCATGAAGTGCGAAAATACTCCAGGGAAGCAAACCATACATGTTCACTACACATACATTGATTTAATTTCCCCGGATTAAATATTTAAAATATTTTCTTAGATATGTAAAATGATGAAGGAACTAGCAGTTGTATTTTGTTATGTGCTGGTAGACACACCTGACTTATTGTGTTTAACTACAGTAATTTGACCCATTTTGGATAAGTTGACCATATGAGAGGGGGCAGGGAATAGACTAAAACATGTCACATAAAAACAGAAGAACTGAGGATGTTCAACCTCAGGGAGTTTTTGGTACTTTGCAGCATGGTTGGAGGGAGATAGTATTACATCACTTATTTGAAGCACCTTAAGGCAGAAGTAAAAACAGATTTGTTCTTGAGACACAGAGATTTCTACTGATAAATAACTGTCCAGTGTAGGAACTGATGCCTTGGTTAGTACTGTTTCCTAGACTGTAACTGTTCAAGCATAGTTTTATCAGACTGTCAAGAATGGTATAGAAGGGCTTCCCTGGTGGCGCAGTGGTTGAGAGTCCGCCTGCCGATGCAGGGGACACGGGTTCGTGCCCCGGTCTGGGAAGATCCCACATGCCACGGAGCGGCTGGGCCCGTGAGCCATGGCCGCTGAGCCTGCGCATCCAGAGCCTGTGCTCCGCAACGGGAGAGGCCACAACAGTGAGAGGCCCGCGTACCGCAAAAAAAAAAAACAAAAAAAACAAAACTACATGTTGGGCATTGTACTAGATCTTTTGAATATGTTACTAATTGTGTCCTCATAGCTCTATATAAACTATAGAGATTGTTATTTCAGTTTTACACCTGAGGAAACTGATGCTCAGAAAGTGGAAATAAGTTGCCCAAGACACACAGTTCTTAGGTGGGAAATAGGATATAGACCCTGATATTTATGACTTCAAAACACACCCTCCATGAAGAACTAAATTAAGTTGTATTTAATCCTGAGCTCTGGTTGCCTCATAAATGAACTCAGGTTTATAGCCTGAATTTGTTCCCATATGTCTATGCAATCCCCTGTGTCTGCCAGGCTTTCTCTGATCCCACTCTGAAAGTGTAAGAGGTTGTTCAGAATGACCTGAACCCAATTAGAAGAAGAACCAATGTGCTGTATGTTAAGCTCTGAGGAACAAAAGACCTCTTCTTAGTGTCTTCACAGTATGATGCTGTGTTTAATAACCCTGAATGTGAAAAATCAAGAGCGTAAAGATATCCTAATTACAACTCTCCAGGCATCTGGGGTCCAAGAATTAGCCACTTTGCTTTGGTAAAATGAGAGAGCATTAAACGTAACAGGAAATCAGAGGTTCCCTAGAACCACTAGCTCTTATTTCAGATGAGAAAACTGAGTCCCAGAGGAGTAAGATGATGTATACAAGGCTACATAGCTAGTTAATGATGGAACTGGGAATAGAATCCCGTTTACTGGTCTCTCAGGAAAGAACACTTATCACCCTGGATCGTAGCCAACCTAAGATGAAATATTAAGCCAACCCAACTCTTAGAAGAATAGACTAAAACACTAAAGGTTTTATCCTATTTTGAACTTCTGTCCTCTCCCCACCCCTCACCCAATACTATTATACTGTCCATAAAATCTTAGTTCAATAGATTGTTGAGTCATGATTTGACTAAACTACGAGATTAGAGTTTGCTTTAGGCATTTATAGAGGGAAGGGGAAGGAGGAATATGGGAAGGAGCTCCTATTGTAAATAGTGCTGCAGTGAACATTGGGGTGCATGTAACTTTTCAGATTATGGTTTTCTCCGAATATATTCCCAGAAGTGGGATTGCTGGATAATATGGTAGTTCTAATTTTAGTTTTTCAAGGAACCTCCATACTGTTCTCCATAGTGACTGTACCAATTTACATTCCCACCAACAGCTTAGGAGGATTCCCTTTTCACCATACCCCCTCCAGCATTTATTGTTTGCAGACTTTTTGATGATGGCCATTCTGACTGGTTTGAGGTGATACCTCATTGTAGTTTTGATTTGCATTTCTCTAACAATTAGCGATGTTAAGGATCTCTTCAAGGGCTTTTTGGCTATCTGTACGTCTCTGTTGGAGAAATGTCTATTTAGATCTTCTGCCCATTTCAGACAAAGGCAAATATCGTATGATATCACTTATATGTGGAATCCAAAAATATGATACAAATGAACTTATTTAGAAAACAAAAACAGACCAACAGACTTAGAAAACAAACTTATGGTTACCAAAGGGGAAAGGTGGTGGAGGAGGGATAAATTAGGAGGTTGGGATTAACAGATACTCACTACTATATATAAAACAGATCATCAACAAGAACCTATTGTATAGCATAGGGAACTCTACTCAATAGTCTGTAATAACTTGTATGGGAAAAGAATCTGGAAAAGAATAGATACATGTATATGTTAACTGAATCGCTTTGCTGTACACCTGAAATTAACACAACATTGTAAATCAACTATACTCCAATATAAAATAAAAACAAAAAAAAAGAAGTGAAAGGAGATCAGAGAAGGCTAAAATTCTATACTTAGTGAAATAAAGGCATTTTCAAAGAAAAAAAAAAAGGAGGGGGGCCTCCTACCAGCCATGATTCTCTCACAAATAACTGCAATCACTTGTGCAGGAAAAAGATAAAACATGACCTAGAGTTACTGGAGAGGGACCAGAAGCAGACTAATTCTAGAGGAAGGAGGACGGCAAGGAGCAAGTGACTTGAAGTCACGCCAGAGGTAGTGCCATTTTGCATGTCTACAAAAACAAAGCAAAGCAAAAAAGCAAAACGCCTCACTAAGCATTTCTTAAAAATGCTAAGATCAGAACCAAATGAAATCTACCATCTTTCTGGGCTGTAAAACCAGAGGACAGAGATAGGAGTGACCACATTGACCAGAAAGTGAGGGAAGATAATTAGAAGGAGGGAGACAGAAAGGGGAGCCTGAATTTCTAAGTATAAACTTCCCAATCTCTTGGGTGGCTCATGAACTACGCAAGTATGGGACAAATTCTAGCTAAGAAGAAAACAAATGAACCTAAATTTGAACTACCACCCTAGAGGTAGAGTTTGCTGTTTGAATCTAATCAAATTAAGTGCCTGATTAAACAAAACACACAAGTAATCAAATCTAGGATCTCCAAATATAACATTAACATCTCCAGGACAAAATTTTAAAATTACTCAACATATGAAGAACCAGGAGTGTCAGGAGAGAAGGAGCCATCCCTGGCTTCAACCAGAAGAGTTCTGATTATTTTCTCCTTCTTATAGGGTTTTCAATGGAACATCCCATTAATGCCACTAAAAGGTGGTTTGCAGTCCTTTGAAGTAGATGATTTCCAAGGTGGTTTCTATCTCTAGCATTCAGCTGGCTTATTATTCAATCTATACACTTGGAGGGATCCTCAGAAAAGCCCTGTGTGCACCTAATCACTACTCCATAATTTGTAGCCAATGTGTGTAGTAGCATGAGGCAGTGCTTCTCAATCTTTAATATGTACTCACATCACCAAGCTTCTTGCCAAAATCTGTTTCAGGAAGACTGGGATGGGGCTTGGGGGTCTGCATATCTAACAAGCTGCACGTAAATCTGATACTGTTGGTTCAAAAATCATACTTTGAGTAGCAAGTTTCCTAGGGACACAGTTTCACAGTGAAATTCAATAGCTAAATAAGAGTGGGGACTGCTGAATACTGTAACTGCTCTTATAAATTTATAAAGCAATTTTCTGAGAGATACTGCAGACTTCTGACTGTGTTTTAACTCAGTGTTTCCTGAATTAATTTCACCACAGAATCTTTTTTTGAAAGAAAATCCTATTACATAACACCAAATAGGTGGTATATAAAACATAGTTTTGGAAAGTTTTATTGTATGGGAGTCTTAAAAGAAATGCATAATTCTGTGTTTTTATGCACTTAATCCCCATTTCTGTGTTAGCAAAGAAACCATTTTCTCAAGTTTTTACCTGAGAATAATGAAATATAGGGCTCCCCTGAACTGTGCTTGAAATTTCAAACGTGAATTTTTGGAAACCATTTACAGAAAGAAAAATGTGTGTGTCAGCAGTTACCTAACTGGGTATGTTTCATGGCGTCAGCTACACTGGTCTAATTTGAAGACCTTGGAAAATGCCTTGAGCTAGAAAAATTTACTCCATTGGTTTGAGTACTCCACTGATGATGAATTATTTCTCCAGGTGAACCTTTCCTTTATCTCCTGTTCTTAAATGAGAAGGCTCCCAGAGGGCTGAACGTGGGGTCACTAACCCACACTAGTCGGGGGAAGAGTTGCTATGAGCCCTTGTTCCCTCAAGGGCAGTGAGAAACCATGAAACAGATGGTGCCGTTGCCTCCCATGTATGTGATCAGTCCTTCTCAAAATGTCCCCCTGTATCCCTGACTTTCCAACAACCTAATGATTAAACTAGGGCATGGATTATGACTTCTGTTGAACAGACAAGGAAATGGCAGCGAAGATGATAAGTTATTTGTTTGAAGTCCTCTGTCTGTTGGAAGAGCCAAGATAAAGGTTATAGAAAGATGCCTAGGAGTTAGTAAACTTCTCTTCTGTGCCAGGTACTTCATATGCTTAATCATTGAACCCCATTTTATACATTGGAAAACTGAAATGCAAGAAAACTAGCCACTTGTCCCAGTTAATAAATGGGAAAACTGGGATTCAAGCCCCTTTGTTTGACTCTCATGCATGTGGTACAGACACCTTCAATATTTCTTCATCTGTCTGAGATATTAGTAGCTACCAGGTCTTGAAAATGAGGGAAAAGTCCTCACCAGGATAATGAGATAGAAGTGCAAGATCAGATACTTGCTGCAGAGTGTACTCTACTGCAGAAGTTTGCCCAAGTTCAACCTAGCGATTTCATTGCATGGTTTCCCTTTTTCTTTTGCCTTTTAAATATATTGTAGGGACTTCCCTGGTGCCACAGTGATTAAGACTCCACACTCCCAATGCAGGGGGCCTGGGTTCGATCCCTGGTCAGGGAACTAGATCCCATATGCATGCTGCAACTAAGAGTTCACATGCCACAACTAAGGAGCCCGCCTGCTGCAACTAAGGAGCCCACCTGCTGCTACTAAGACCTGGCACAACCAAATAAATAGATAAATAAATAAAAATTATTTTAAAATAAATAAATAAATATTTTGTACAATATCTTGTTCCAAATGGTGTTATTACCATCTCATTATTCCTTCATGCCTTTTAATGAAGCACTTTTTTCACAGGGTGCATTTTTGATATCATTCATCTGGGAGAAACTCTACAGAATTTTTTAAAAGCACATGACACACAATTTCTATTTGAGATTCTATTTGAGATTGATCCCGCCCACACCCCTCACCCCAACCTTGACATTCTGGAGTCTTAAAAACATTCTTCCTAAACAAAAACACCAGACAGCAGAGAAAGAAAACAATAAGACACACCTTGTAATTTTACCCAAAAAATCCCTGACAGATCAGATCTATAAATTCAGAGTCATATGGAGTGAGGCAGACCAAGAGCATGAACAGACCACGTTGTCCAGAATTCCCTCTGCTGCCGACATGGTCCAACAAGGTTCAAGGCAAATATTCTCTTGCTCAGATTTGAGACATCCTTCTAGGAAGAGAACCTTCCAACCATCTGCCTAGGAAGCCATTTGTGCCATGTCCTCATAATGAGATTCGGTATTTTTCATAGAATTTCACACTCGACATGCTGAATGTGTCTTATAGATCATTTAAAACGTGGTCTTATATTTTGTAATCAGCCAAAGTGAAAATACATGTGCTGCCAGCCAGTCAATTACTAAGTCATTTTTACACTCCCACTGGGTACCAGTCTGGACTGTGGGGAACGTGTGGCAGGCACTGGGCTAGATGCTTTCACATGCATCTTCTCCGTTAGAGTTAATAATTACAACGATCATAACGATAGCAAGCAGTTATTTATCTTATTATGCAATAGGCATTGTGATAAATGTTTGCATGATGCCTGATTTAATGCTCACCATAATCCTACGAGATAAACAAGTCTTCCCAAACCTCATTGCTCACCAGCATCAGCTGAGGAAGTTTATTAGAATGAGTCCTAATCAAGACCTATTGAGTCAGAATCTCTGGGTTAAAAACATGAAATCTCTATTTTTCAGTAACTTTCTGAGGAATCATGAGGCAGCCTTAAGTTAACCAGCACCTGGGAAAAATAAAACAGATGTTGTTATCTCGATTTTATTCACCGGAAATCAAAGCTCAGAGAGAAAAATGTGTGCCCAAGATGTGCTGGCTTGTCACTGACTCACCATTGCAGCCGCCTTGAGAGCATCCTCAAAGGTCTCTTACAACTCAGAGTGTGGTATGAAGATTGGAAGCATTAGCATCACCTGACACCCAATCTGCTAAGACGAGCATCTGCATTTTAACCAGACCCCCCAGAAGACAGGGTGTGAGAAGTGCTGCTCTGGACCACTGAGCTGGAGACTGAAAACTGCATCTCCCAGACTCTATCATCAGTGAGCTTATTTAATTTTACCAATGGGAGGCACTGAGGGAGATCGGAGGGTGGAAGGAAGGAGGAACCGTCTTTGTCCACTTTTGCAGAGACATTAGCCAGGGGCGGGGGATTTAAGACAGGCTACTGTGGGCTCCAGACACATGGATGGTGTCTGGCGAGCTCTGGGGGCGGTGGGGGCGGGGGGATGGCGGCTTCGGGGATCCTGCTGACTGCAGTGGCACAATTCGGTAACAACAGCTAACGGGTCAGCGTTCACAGGGGCGGGTAGAAAACTAGCTGATTTAGGGGTAACAATCTTTTCTTCTCTTTTGCTCCTTCAGCCCTTTCCGCATCATTGTAAACATTTTCCTGCATTAAGTCCCTCTTTACTTGAAATAGCAAGAGTGGTTCTCTTTACCTGGTTGGATATTAGCTGATATTACAGCTTAGTTATCATACAATAATCATGCTCCTTGTCAAAGGAGCAGGGTGAGGATTCAGCTCCAGGGTCTGAGATGGCAAAGCTCAAGTTCTTAACCAGTATCAAATACAGACGGTCCCAACTTACAATGGTTCAACTTCTGGTGGTGTGAAAGTGATATGCATTCAGTAGGTACTGTACTTCGAATTTTGATCCTTTCCCAGGCTAGTGATGTGTGGTCAGATACTCTCTCATGATGCTGGGCAGTGACAGCTAGCTGCAACTCCCTCTCGGCCACAGACCTGAGGATAAATAATCCATACACCAACAACCGTTCTGTAAGCATACAACCGTTCTCTTTTTCACTTTCAGTACAGGACACAGTAAGTTGCATGAGATATTCAACACTTTATTATAAAATAGGCTTTGTTTTAGATAATTATGCCCTACTGTAGGCTAACGTAAATGTTCTGAGCACGTTTAAGGTAGGCAAGGCTAAGCTATGACGGTCGGTAGATTAGGCGTATTAAATGTATTTTTGACTTGATCTTTTCAACTTACGATGGGTTTATAGGGACTTAACCCCGTCGTAACTTGAGAAAGATCTGTATATCAAAAGCACTGCACAATAAAGTATTCACTTCTATAGGGTAATTGAGCTGTCTTCTTGCTATTCATTCTTTTATCTACTAAAAAATATATATATAATAAAACTTTCTGTGCCAAGAAGTATGATAAGTTCTGGGAATACAAAGTTGAATAAAACATAGCTCCTGCTACCATGGAAGGAAGATTCACAGGCAATTAATTATAAGACAATGTGGTAAGTTCAAAATTGAACCAATTTCTAAGGACAGGCCAATTTTAACATGACTGTTACTTGAACAATTATGAAAAAAACCAAATGATATTTAAGGCTGATACACCTGGGGACAGGAAGTCTTTTGAGAGACTAAAACAGTTACCTCTGGGTAAGGAAGACAGGTATTGACTGACCTACTTCTCTGAGGTCCCTCCTGTACTATTCATTCATTCATTTGTTCATTCAATTAATAGCATTGAGTGCTTTATAGCAGGACCTCTCTATACCTTGGGAATAAAGCATTTGAGTAAAATAAGAGGGATTTGATCTCATGGGTCTTCCATTTTTAGGGAGAGACGGTCAATAAGCAAGTAAACAAATAAGATCATTTTATTCTATGAAAAGTGCTCTAAAGGAAATTAGCAGGGAGATATGAATGAATGCAACTGAGAAGAGGGGGGTATTTTAGGTACAGTTTTATTACAGGGAATATTCGTGTAGAAACCACTGTCCTTGTCCCCAAGAAGGACATAATGAGTCTGAAGGCAATGCTGAAAAGTGGGTCTCAGGTTAGAAGAGCTGCCAGTGAGAACACAGCACATGGAGAGCCCCCTCGAAGCTAGCACCTTCCCTCCAGCGAAGCACTGCTACAGCCAGCATTCAGAGTGCAGGATTCTTCAGGGCAGGGGCTGGCTTTTCCTTAAAGCTCCATTCTTCACAGTTGACAGTGGAAGAGGCATGGCATGGTGCAACGATCAGACGCTGAGAGTCCCCAGTCTTGGTTTAAAAGCTGGTTGCAACACTACTAATTCATTTGTATCTCAGTTTAACAGCCCACAAAATGGGTATAATAATTCCCAAATCACAGGATTGTTGTGAGAATTGAATACTCTACTTGGTGCATATCGTGTAGTAGATTACCTGGCTCACAATGGGTAAGCGGTAAATATTCTGTGAATTGATTTGCGTGACATATACAAGCACCTTAATGTCAGAAATCATTGTGCTTTTCCCACAAGGTGATGGATCTCTCTCAGAAGAGATGGTGGAGTTGGATGTGAGACAGGGTTTCTTCTCCTTCAACCTCTGTTTACTTGACTAGAGGTGATGGAAGGAATGGGTGGGTCTTCCTCATGGAATTGAGGGCTTTCTGCTGGCTAAGTCTCACTGGTCCTCTTACGACCAGATCTGCCAGGACACCCACTTGCCAATGTCCCTCTGAAATTGTGTTCCCCAGAACTGAACAGAGTCCTCTAGCTGGAGTCTGGCCACAGCTCAAAACAGCCACACCATCACAAGCCCTTGGGTTGGATGCCAAACTTCTAGATACGTAGCTTCAGGGGGCATTGGGATATTACAAGCCAAATTGGACTATGGATTCATGCTATGCTTGTAGCCAATTAACACCCACACGTTGCACATGGTATAATTAGGACACCAAGACCTCCATCTGCTTCTACTTCTACATGTAAGGCTTTCACCCTCATTTCAGGTCTTCATACTGATTTCTGCAAAGTTTCTCTAGACCTAAGGAAGATCCTTGAGGAGACGTGATACTTATTTGTGGAATCACTCCTAGAGCTTTGCACGTGAACTGGAATATATGAGACTCCTGGTGGGTACTTATTAAATAAATTACTATTTTAACTAGTGCAAAAGTGCTTAGTTTTATAAAAACAATGGAATGTATAGTATAGTCAAAGGAAGAAAACAAAATGACTCATAATTCTGTACTGTTACATAACACGCCAAATAGTATCAAATTATTTGTATTTTTAGGTAACTTGAATTGTCTTAACGTATTATGGCATTCTTACCACGTCATTTGAGTAACTGAAAAATAACTCACTACATTGATAGCCTGTAATTCATTTAAGAGGATTTATTTAAACAAATGAAATTGTTGGAACTTTAGGTTGTTTCAGGGCTTTTTGTTTGCTTGTTTGCTTGTTTACTATTTTAAAGATCTCTGTCTATACATCCTACCAAACATCTGATTATTTCCTTAGTGTAAATTCCTAGAAGTGGAAGTATTGGGTCAAAGATAATGTCTATTTTTAAGATTTATATGTATATATATGTGGTCAAATGGCCTCCAGAACCATGCATGACAATATCTTTCTCTTGCCCTTCCTGAGAATATGTAAAAGGGGGAAAATAGAGTGTGTGTCATAAAATTGTTTGGAAAATTGAGTTAATATACATTAAGTGCTCAGGTAGTAATTGGTACATAGAAATTACTCCAAAAATGGTAGTTGTTTTTATTACCGTTATTGTTATTTTTACCTTTATATCTCACATATATGATGCCAACTTCAACTGACTTTCTCCACTAACTTAGTTCATCTGCTGTAACAATAAAACCTCATTTCTATTTCTCATCCCACCAGTAAGAGAGAGAGAGGGAGAGGGAGAGATGTTTGGAATTACATCACATATCAAAATGAAAAGCTCCAAAATTTAGGGGGCGAGTCTTCCATTCTCTGTAGTTTATAGAATTCCCCCTTTTCTCTGGGAAGCTGGCCCTTGGAACCTTCATTCTCTTGCTCTAAACTGTTTTATTCTTGCTGCACAGAGGTATTCTGGGGTGGTTCCACTTGTTCAGCTGTGCTGGACCCATTAATTCTAAGAACTCACATCTTATTTTTTTTGGTTTACTATAATTTGGTTGGAGAATGTTCTTAAGTAGCTTTCTAAGAAAAGGAGCATGAAGTAAACGATGAGTGTCCGAAAATGTGTTTAGCTGGGGGTAGATTTCTATATTTAAAATAATTTTTTCATTAATTTTTAGAAAGGCATGTTTCTGACGAGAAGCAATATGCCATGTTCATACGGCTTTTTAGGCTTTGTGGTTTATTTTTCCTCTCTCTCTCTCTCTCTCTCTCTCTCTCTCTCTCACTCTCTTTTCTTTCTTTTCTCCAACCTTTTAGGAACTTTGTATCCTCGAAGCTGAGAAAATTGTCATGATCTATCTAGATGTGCTTTTTTTTCTTTCATTTTTCCTATTAGAATCTTAGAAGTACTTTCAATATGAAAAACTGCCTCTCTTTTCAGCCTTGCAAAGTTATCATTTATTATTCACTTATACTTCTGCCCTCCCCACTATAATTCAGTCATCTCCTGGAATTCTTATAAGTTATTTACAGAGCTCCTGTATCAGTAATCTGTGTCATTTGTGTTTTATTCTCACCCGTTCCACCTGTTTGTCGTTTTGGACTAGGTTTTGAAAAATTTCCTCAATTAGGTCTTCTGATATTTTTTACTGATTTTTCTCTTTTCTGTAGTATATAATTTAATATGTTAAGCACTTTTCCTTGTTCTCTACTTGTTGCTTTTACATAGCTTCAGTTTCTTGTATTATAAAGGTGATGTACCCTCAGTTTTCTCAGAAAATACTGCTGACATAATTTTCTTCTCTTCTATTTAATTCTCTTAGTTACCCTGAATGGTTTACATTCTCCTAGGTTCAGGCTTCCTAATTATTTATCTTGATCTTCATTTTTCAGGATTTCAGCATTTCTGTCCAAAAGGCAAACAATACCAAATTTTGGAAAGAATGTAGATACACTGAAACTCAAATACATTGGTGATAGGAATGTAAAATGGAACTGCCGTTCTGAAAACAGTTTGGTAATCTCTTAATAATTGGAAGCTGTACTTACCATATAACCCAGCAATTCTACTCCTAGGAGTCTATACAAGAGAAACACACATGCCCACAAAAAAACATATGTGAATGTTCATAGTAGCATTATTCATAATAACCAAAACTGCAAACAACCCAAAGTTTTATTAACTGTTGAATGGATAAACAAATGTGATATACCACATACAATAGAGTATTATTCACCAATAAAAAAGAATAAATTACTGATACTGATACAAGCTTCAACATTATGAACCTCAAAAATGTTATTTAAGTAACAGAAGCCAAACACAAGATATTATACATGGTGTTTCCATTAATATGAAATGGCCAGAAAAGGCCAAATTATAGACAGAAAGCAGGTCAGTGGTTGCTTAGAAACTGGGTTGGGGAATATTACCAGCAAAGAGGCATAAGGCAAATTTTTAAACTGTAGAAATTTAAAAGAAACCGATTTGTGTTGATAGTTGCACAACCATAAACATTTACTGAAAGTTATAGATTTGTATACTTTCAATGGGTGAACTGTATTTATATAAATTATACCTCAATAAAGCTCTTAAACCACACATGGGCTAATGTTTGTCATAAAGGAAGTGAGATGATTAGCAAATTTATTTTGTATTTTGTTAAAAGTAAATATTTGTACTTAACTAATGCATCCAGTTTTCCATGTTTGGCTACTGCCATGGTCACTTTTTATCTTTGGGGCATTTTACTTCATCTCCATGATTCTCAGTTTTTTTCATCTGTGGTTGGAGAAGGTTGAACTAGGCCATTGCTAAAGTCTGTTCCATCTCTGACTCTGTAGAATTCTTCAAGCTGGTCTAGTTTTCTCCTTGACCTGTTAGACTCAGTCTGCCAGCAAATTTCCTACAGCTGTCTTTGTTGTCAGGTCATGGTTTGGAACAGACCATCATGTACTTTCCTATTTAATCAAAACTTTCAGAGAATACACTTCAGCTGATTTCCACCATCCTGATGAGCTGGAAGAAGCTGACAAAAATTGAGCAATACTCAGTCCTTTTATTTCAAGTGGGTGCACTCATTTTTAAACTTATTTTTACATTAAAAATAATTTTACTGGGCAAAATTTAGCTTACCTACACATAGAGACAACATTAAAATTAAAACAGAATTAATTTTTGTCTACTAGGGCTTGTTGGTCTAGTATATGGACTACAGTGTAATATCAGAAATCCAGAAATTATTTCGTTGCCATGGGTTAAAAAGTGTAGATTTATTCTTTTTTCTTTTGCTGATCCTGACATCTTTTGATGTGAATATGATGCCCTTGTAAGTACTAATGGGGTAATTTGTGAAACTGCATTAGACTTTAATTTTGTAGTTATAGATCAATGCTTCTCGAACTTTAAAGTCTATGCAGATCAGATAGGGATCTTCTTAAAATATAGATGTTAAGATACAGCTGTTTTGGGAGTGGACCGAGATTCTGCATTTCTAACAAGCAGTTAGAATTTGGCATTGCTGGTAGGTGACCAACACTCTGAGTGGCAAGGTGTTAGGATGAAAACAGAAGCTGTGGAAGGGAAGGAGTTACAGGAAGTTGCCTCATGTTAATGGTAATGAGAACAGTCTGCAAAAGGGATAAGATGCCTCCGGGGGTACAGTGACTACTCCATCAGTGAGGGTGGTCATACAGAGGCTAGAAGGAATGTACTAGCTAGAAAGAGGCTAGGAAGGAATTAGTGGATGGGGATAAGGGATAGACCAGGAGACCCCAAATGTCTCTGCCTCTCACTGTGAGAATGCATACTTATGTTTTAATAGTGTCCCTTCTGACCTTGAAATGTATACATACTCACAGATTCCTAATGAATTATTTATGATAATTTTTCCATACTAATTATAAGCTTTGGGGGGCCATGCTTATGTGTGTGACCACTGTGTTATAAGTACAAGTTTATTGGTTGTATGCCCAACCCCACCTCTTTCTTTTCCTGGATCAGAAAATTTTAGTCTTCTTGTCCTCTTGTTGCTGGTCAGAAGCACACTTCATAAGGGCCTCTCTTTGAAAATCCTATAGCTGGTTGGGGACAGAAGCCTTGCATCATCTTTCTTAGCAGTTTGTTGCCCATGAAAGCGTGAACTTCAGCCTTTAGGCACAATACTGATGCTCTAAGTCACCTTTCTCTTTCCTGAATATGGCATTTTGGGGAGCTACACAGATAAATAAAGATGCTATTTTACTATCAATCAACTATTGATTCTTACACGTGTCCTTCATTCCTCAGACCCTTAAAGGGAATAATGGAGGGTGACCATTGGACTTCTACCTGCGGAAAAGGGTCATCTCCCTGGAGGAGAGTTCCCTTCTTAAAAGATGAGGGATCAGCAAGCTTCTCCCAGGACAAATGTGGGGATTCTGCCAGCTTCTGGGTTTTTCTCTTCCAATTATGCATTCCAGGACTGGGGAGATAACCACAGGGTAGGTTCAGGGGCCCACTGGGTCCACTATGAGAGGCACCTGAGCTAAACCCCATTGATCACCTGGCCATAAGCCTCATACTCTGACTGCTGGACCACAGTGACATTTTGAATTAGTGTCACTTCAGAGCCCACGTCCAGTAATCCCCCAAATATCGGATTCTTTCTTTTCCCCTGATGCAAGTCTCCCTGGTGAAAGGCCGTAAGAGGGAGTAGCTCTCAGGGTGCTAAGAAGAATCACCTTATTTAGTAGATTGATGGGATTTCCACTGGACCATGCAGGGGTAAGTCCTCTAGCTCCCTGCGTGGTAAGAGTGGCCCTGTCCTCAGCCTGTAATCACTCCCTGGGAATATTCAGCCTTAGATGCCTAAGAGAGGCCATTCTGGATCCCGGAGTAGGACCTGCTGTTGATTCTCATGTTTGGTCACACCCACAGGAATTTAGAATAAAGGGAGAGTCATGGTCATTGCCATCCATACGTCTGACAGATATGTGTTGAATGCCTCCTGTGTGCTAGGCACTGGGTTGGCTGCCAGCACAGCGGAGAACAAGGCAGACACGGCCTCTGCCTTCCAGGAGCTTGTGGCATTGCAGAAATAGGTCACTACAGCCAAGGGAGAGATGTGCTCTAACTGGTCAAGTGTGAGTACTTTTATGAGGCTGCTGGCCTAATCTTGGAGGCATCAGAAGAAATCCTGAGGATACTGTGTTTAACCTGAGACCTGAAGGGATATCCAGATTAGAGGGGAGGGGAGGAACATGGGCCAGGCCAAGAGGTCATTGGGAGTCAAGTTCTGGAAGCAGAGGGAGCATGAACCATTGGTCCTACTGGAAGAGGAGTGATATAACTGAAATGTAGGTTTTGGCAGGTGGAAGGTGAGAAAGACTCTCTCCTGGACCCAAATTTAGTCCAGCTCCTCTGGGCTTCCTTCCTGACTAAGCCATACCCTTAGCCCTGTCCTTGCTGGGCCTGCATAGCCCAGTCATAGTGAGAATGCTGCTGAGTTAATTTAGCAGGAATCTCCCACCCTTGTTATCTGATCAGCCTCAAGAGCTGATCAAATTCCTCATCTCCCACCCTTGTTATCTGATCACCCCGGCCTGCCTTCAACAAGTTCTGCTTAGCAAGAATCCCCCCTACACTTGACGTCTCCTCTTAGTAATTTTCCATCCACTGACCATCTCCCTCCCAACCCAGATCCTTGGCTATAAATCACCACTTTTCCTTGTATTCAAAATTGAATTCAGTTCTATACTGAAGTCTCTTTTCCCCTATTGCAATAGTTTTGTTTTTTGTTTTTAAATAAAATCTATCTTTACAGCTTTCACTGGTGTCTGGCTCTGGTGCTCTTTGCCAAAAAGAAGATACTGAGAGTTTGGGAAGGTAAATCATGGACAGTCTATGAAAGGCCTTCATTCCATGGAAAGCTGTTGTAGGGTTTTAAGAACTCTGGTGTCACTGTTTATTCACATGTAATAAAAATCAGTCTCATTGGCTAACAGAATGAGGAGCGGATGAATGCAGGGGAACAGTCAGAAATCTAAGGCAAATGAACACAGGTGAAATGATTTTACTGTTTCTAGTTAAAGCTCATCAGGCCCCTTTAAGAACCAGTCCCTGATCAGATAACAAGGGTGGGAGATTCCTGCTAAATTAACTCAGCAGCTTTGAAATAGGCCTTAAACAGTAAGGTTCGATGGCAAGGAGGCCTGGAGAGAAAGTGATAGCTAAGTAAAAATCTGAAGTATAAGTAGAAATTAGCAAGGTAAAATTGGAGTGAGTTGGATGACAGGTTGGGGTAGCTTTAAGCACTGAAGTGAATGAAATGGGATGTGTCCCAGGTGCATGATGGGAAAAAATATCTCCCCCAAATTCAATAAAGTGTGATAAAAATATTAGTAATCCCTTCTCACCTTTTGTGATTCTGTAAGTCTAGAACTAAAATAATTTATTCATTGTTATTCATTTCCATCCTAAACACCACTTGATGCTACTAACACATCACTACTGGTATTGTACAATTGCCGTTCTCTGCATCTGTGATGTGAGCTTCCCAAGCTTCCCATCACCTCTTCCTGGAAGGCTCTCCCTCCTTCTTTGTTGCTGGCCAACTCTTATTGCTCCCTGAGGTCCATAAGGAAGTTGATGAAATAGCTAAGCAAGAGATAGTGTATTCATCAGCTTGGACTGTCATAACAGAATACCACAGAGGGGGTGATTTAAAAAACAGATGTTTATTTTCTTACAAATCTGGAGGCTGGAGGCCCAAGGGCAAGATGGCAGCAGTATTTGTTTGTGGCTCTCCCTTCCCTGGCTTGTAGACGGCCACTTTCTCACTGTGCTGTCACATGACCTTTCCTCTGTGCTTGCGTGTGGAGAGGTGGGGAGGGAGGGAGGGAGAGAAGGGGACAGAGGGAGGGAAGGAAGGGAGGAAGGAAGGAAGGAAGGAAGAGTGGAAAAGAGAGCTTTCTGGTGTTTTGTTCATTTAACCTTAATGACCTCCTTAAAATTCCTATCTCCAAATATAATCAGTTTAGGTGTTAAGGCTTCAACATATGACTTCTGGGGGACACAGTTCTGCCCATAGCAGATGATGAATTCACTAGGGCATTTGGGCACATGAGGAGTGGACCACCCCGTATTACAGTTGGTGATATTTTATACTCAGCAGCATTGTACCTATTTTGGGGGAGAACTACAATGTTAAACTAGATTCTAGAACATCTGTGAGGTTCCCACTGGGTTGAAGCAAGAAATAACAATGTGCACACTCAGAAATATTTCTTGACTAGAATAGGAGCTTAGCTACAAAGAAAGTCTTTTTCTGATCCAGCTGGTATCCAACTGATATATATTTAGACTTGGACTTGATAGCAGAGAATAAAAATTGATTCTGCTCCTTGATTTTCAGAGAAAGTTATTTCCTTGCACCCTCTGCAAGCTAGCAGCCCTTTTAAGGTCTGGAATTTCTTTTTCGTTATTTGATTTCATCTCAATCTCCCCCCCACTTTAGAGGAAACAGTATATCAAAGCAAGAATGAAACAATTTGGAGACACTGATGCTGGGTACGTGTTTAAAGACCCTCTGTTCTGAATAATTTAACAACTTCCTCAATGCAAAAATTAAATACACTTGAAAAGTCCAAGAGTGGGATTGTAGAGAAGGATTAATAAGAAGCAGAAATGTTCCTATTTGAGCAGATGGAATGAATTCTCCATATTTCCTTTTACACTACAATGATTATTTGTTAGACTTATAGCATCTCAGGTTACATAATTCAACATTTTCATTTTTTAAAGTCCTCTTATTTGTATCATTTCTCAGTTTTCAAAGTATTTTCTGACCTTTTAGTGCATTTCCTCCTCATAATAATCATGTGAGTTTAGCTGGGCAGGTTTTTAAAAATTCAAGTTTGCAAATAACAACAACAAAAAATATCAAGGACAGTTTTAAAATATTTATGAATATCCATTCAATCCTCATTATTTCCTGAACCACATACCAGAGATTTTCTTTGGTTGATGGGTAGGAAATGAATTTTGAGTGAGGCTAAACTCTAACATGATGCTGGAGGAAAAGGAAACTCATTAAAAAATGGCACAGTTTTACTGTTTATGTAATCTATCTCCTTTAAAAGTCTGGTTGAATTCCTCTCTTAATTAAACAAAGTCTTCTTAAAGTGTTTGATAATATTAATTATTGTATTAATAACATTGGGGAGTAGACATTCTTGAATCCTACACCATATTTATTCTCCCTATGAAGTTCTTCGGAGAGATGTATGTGCAAACAGGAAACAGAAACTGATGGAAGACAGAACAATGTTCCACTTTAGTAGAATTCTGGAAGGTTGGCCCAAAGTACATGGCCCAAGTTCAAGGTCTAATGGGGTCTTCACTCTTCTTATTGAGCCATAACCTGAGTCTCATGATTATACCATCTTCCAGCCAATATCACTGAGAGAGAGAAGACTGAATAACAACAGATCAGGAACACAGGAAAGGTAGCGACTGTGGCCCTTCTCCTCCTATCCAGTTGCAGAGAAGGATGAAACAGAAGAAAGATAGTTCAGCCAGAAGTGCTATGGAAGGACAGGTCTTCTGTCCACTTGCCACTTTTGAAGTGTAGACACAAAAAGGAGAAAAGACAGAGGGAGACGGCTGGCATTCAGCATCAGGAAGGAAGCCACGTGTGGCCTTACTGCTGCCTTCTCATGGATGGCAGCAGAAGACGGGAGACCCATGCCTTTGTAGGAGACCTTTAGACCCTGCTCACTACTATACTTGGCTCAATCAAAATCCTGGAATCTGAGGGCTTCCCTGGTGGCACAGTGGTTGAGAGTCTGCCTGCCGATGCAGGGGACGCGGGTTTGTGTCCCGCTCCGGGAAGATCCCACATGCCGCAGAGCGGCTGGGCCTGTGAGCCATGGCCGCTGAGCCTGCGCGTCCGGAGCCTGTGCTCCACAACGGGAGAGGCCACGACAGTGAGAGGCCCGCGTACCGCAAAAAAAAAAAAAAAAAAAAATCCTTGAATCTGACCAATCAAATTGATACCCTCTGAGAAGCAAAGAAGGGGTGATCTGAGTTTCCTCACAGAACTAGAGTTCTACAGTTCTGATGAAGGATGTTGGGTAGAAAAGAATCAGATTGCAGGGGCTTTTTTTCCCCCTGTTTTACATACTTGGTTCCAAAGTTCAGTTAATAGTATCAGCAACTGTGTTCCAAACACAGTCATGTCCCAATCTCTGAAAACTAGTAAAAGATAGAAAGAAATATATATTGGGTTAGCCAAAAAGTTCATTTGGGTTTTTCCGTAAGATGTTAGCTGCCTATCTGTCATCATGGAAGCTGTGGTCAGTATTTAATATTATTTTTTCTTGGAACCAAGAAGAAATGTGAACTTGGAACCACAGCCAGGATTAAGATCTGCTTACTAGCAATGGACTCTCTTCTAACCACTATTAGTCTTTACAAGTTTCCATTCTTCTATGGTCTAACAATGTTTGCATTGTGTCTTTCTGGCAATTAGCATCTTGGGGAGCAAGAATGACCTAGTTCTAAAATATGTGTGGCCAAGCTTATTTTAGAATGCAGAGTGAACTGCCGATTAAGAGAAATGGCCTCTTATTTTGAGCACGACATTGCTGACATCATGAATGGAGAAGAAAAGATCAGTATCCCACCCCTTGTGTCAGAAAAAGCGAGTTTAAAAAAAAAGCTAATAACACTACCATTTCTAATTGCATTTTGATTCCATTTGCTAGAAAGGTAATATTCTCTTATCTGAAGATGGTTTTCCTTTTCTCATATCTTCAGTACAGATAGTGTTATTCAACCCTGGGTCCCGAGATGTGAAATACTGACAATTTTGGATGGCTCTCTAAGCATTTAATACAGGAAATTTACTTTTGTTAAGAAAACTCAGAAGGCATTTTTCAGCGATTTCAGGCTTTAACCTGGAATCCACAGCTGTTTCATGCTACGTTGTGAATCTCAGAGAAATGATGATGGGGGTCTTCCCTGAAAATACGCCAAGTTCTCACAACTTGGCATATAGTCGTGCCCATTGCTATATTTCTTTCCTCTTTTTCCCCACCCCATGTGATGCAATGTGGTACGATGGACACGCACATAAACTTTGGTTTCATCCAGTTCTAGATTTGTATCCTGATTACATACACTATTTCTGAGACATCAGGCCTATTACTAGAACATGTCCTGTTTCTTCATTTGTATGAAGAGAATAAGAATAAGCACATGAGATGCTGTAAAGATCAAATATTTTTAATATAAATTTATTTATTAATTTGTTTTTATTTTTGGCTGTATTGGGTCTTTGTTGCTGCTCATGGGCTTTCTCTAGTTGAGGCAAGCAGGGGCCAGTCTTCGTTGTGGTACGTGGGCTTCTCATTATCTTGGCTTCTCTTGTTGCAGAGAACAGGCTCTAGAGCGCAGGCTCAGTTGCTCTGCGGCATATGAGATCTTCCCGGTCCAGGGCTCGAACCCCTGTCCCCTGTATTGGCAGGTGGATTCTTAACCACTGCGCCACCAGGGAAGCCCCAAATAATTTTTTAAATAGAGATATTTTCAACAAACTTCAAGCAGTTATTACCTCCACAGCCCCCATCTGCCTCAGTGAATCTGCTCTATCTACCTGATGTCTTTGCTCCTAATTTTCCCAACCAGGACCGTTTAACCATGGCATGGGATTTCTTCCAGAACCGAGCTTGTTAGAGGGCTGCCCTCTCAACATGTGTTAATTACTGTTACTTCTAGTTCTGCTATAATCAGATGGGTGAAGAGTTGGCAAGCAATTACCCATTTGCTAAATCTGGCCCATTGCTTGTTTTTTTGTACAGCCTGCATGCTAACAGTAGATTTTACATTTTAAATGGTTGAAATTAAATCAAAATAAGAATGATATTTTGTGACATATAAAAATTGTATAATATCAAATTTCAATGTCCATAATTAAAATTTTGTTGGAACACAACCATGTTCATTTACTTATATATTGTCTATGGCTAATTTTGCACTAAACTAGAGTTTAGTAGTTTTAACAGAGTTCCCATGGAACACAAATTCTAAAATATTTACTATCCCATCCTATTCAGAAAATGTTTGCTGACCTCCAATATAGAAAATAAATCACACTTAGGTAAACCTGGCTACTACTTACTAGCCACATGACCTTGTAAGAATCACCTTTTAAAAATGATTCTCATTATAGCATTTCTTCAAAGTGTCTAGAGAAAAATAAATGGCATATCATCTATGAAAGTGCTTGGTAAACTGCTTTCCTCATAACTTCAGTATAGATCGTATTATTCAATGCTGGGTCCATATAGCTTTGTAAAACTATATGATTTTCAAACCTTGTTTTTATCCTTGAAACCTTTTATTCACCTCAGTCTTACATGAAACGCCTTAAAGTAAAGCAGATAGAAGTAGGGCAGGTGGTTGAAATAGGGAAGGGAGCTTGAAATGCTAAACACCCATCCACTACCCCTGGGTAATTTGCTGAACCCCTACGGTTTGCAAAAGAGTTTGAAACCACTAGGGGGATAAGGAAAACAAGGACTTCTCACCTTTTCCATTACTAATTCTCCTTTTCCCATTTAAAAATTTACTTAGTGCAACTCATGCATCCTGGGCTTCAGCATCCAGTGACTACAAAATAAGAGGACGTAAAACATGTGCCAGTGATAGGAGAATTTCTAGTCGCTGTCAAGGTGATCAACTAATGGGTTGCTGGCTATTTCCCTGACATCCAACCTTGAGACACCACACAAAATGATAGAGAGGTTGATGGGTTTGAGCAATGACCTTGAAAACCACAGGGAAGCCTCAGGGAAGACAGACAGCCGGGTCTTGTTTTTGGGACAAGTAGTATCACAGAGGGCCACAGAGTGAGATTATTCAGATGGGGGCTAGAATGGACTTCCGTTTAAGATATGCTCCCATCTTTCCCTCAAGATGCTCATGGCTGAACGAAAGCAACAGAGACATGGGCTGGCAAAGGATGACAAGGAAATAGCAGTGGGGTCTAAGACTTGATCAGGTGAGGAAGACCTAATAGCATGTGCAGGTAGACCAGCTGACCCTCTACACTCAGTAAACCATCTTGAAAAAGAGCATGGCCCTGCTCAGAGATGCAAGGTGCGTCCCTGAGAGGCACAGTTATCTGGAGGAGGGATAGTAAAGAGGAAGTTGTTTGTCTCCCTCTCCCCCTAAACAAAGTAAAGATAATAGGATAGACAATCCAGACAAAGGGCAACAAAAGGAACCATCAGGCAGAGCAGGCACTTAAAGAACTTTCAAAGAGACAAAGGAAGGTATTTGTACCAAAAAGCAGAGACAAGCAATTATAAAGGAAAAAAAAAATTGGGCCATTATGGTCAGGAAAAATATACTTGAAATAAAGATATCAGTATCTGAGTAGAAAAACAGAACAGATATAGTCAAAGAACAGATTATTGATCTGAAATACCAGGCTAAGGACCCTTCCTGGAAAGCACCCAAGAGGAATAAGGAGAAAGCATGATTATGCAGCTAATAGATCTAAAATGGTAGAAGGAGAATATCAACCTCTTTAAGATAGGAATTCCAGGAAAGAGAAACATTACAGGAGAAGATATAGCTAAAGAAATATTGGCTGAGAATTTCTCAATTTTAAAGGGCAGACAGTATGATCCTGGTTGAAAAACATACACGGGCACAGTTTGACACAAAAAGGTGAAATTTTAGAAGATCACAAGGAAAATTCCCAAAGCCTTCAAAGAGGAAAGTAGATCACACGCAAAGGAAGGGGAGATATAATAGGTTGATGTCATGTCTCCAAAGCAGCACTGGATGCAAGAAGCCCCCCCAAATAATACTTTCACTGTATCAAAGGAAATATGGAATTTTATTTCCAGCTTAAACATGGGGAGAAAACAAAGATATGCTTGAACATACAAGGCCACAGCCTTCAGGACACTCTCCCTTCCCCTGTGGTTAACCTGCTTTCCATGCTTACTCTTTTGTTATACGTGTCAAGCACCTTCATCTGAAATTAAAAGCCAAGAATTTGACTCTGTATCCTCCGGGCTAAATAATTCTCTCCCATGAATACAGTGAGTTTAGAAGATTATTCTTCTGCCTGAATCGTAGAAAAAAGGGTGCTGGCTACAAGATATATGGAAAAAAAAACCTGGATTGATATCTCAAAATATCTTCTCTCTAGAAACGCCTTAATGAAGGTGGACACAAAGTGCTTTGGGAACAGGAACAGTAATGAGGGGGCAAGGACTCCAGATCAGCATGGTTTTAAGAAAGCCACAGACCTTTTAGAGTAGGTGAGTTTCTGATAAACATGTGGCTCTCACTATAATACTGGGAGTCAGAATGGGCCATCTTTCACATCTTTATTCTACAGGCATGAGCTTGGCTTGAAATGTTAAGACGTTCCTTGAGATACTGACATTTTCTTTTTATTGCTACTAGAACATGATCATAATTTGAGTAATTGAAAGCAATCCACTTTTTCTGTATGTTCTAATAGCACTCTGATAAACATGGAACGTTTCATGTTTCTTCCTAATCAGCAATGTCTTCAAAAGCAAAAGACCTCCCAGATATTACAACATGAGGTTATTTTTAATATTTAATGCAGAATCAAGGAAGCTCCTTTTGGTTCTGTATTCAGTGGAGTAGATGTAGAAATGCTGGTATATAAAAAGCAGGATCGAAGGAATTTTTGCACCATATCTCTTTTACATTTCTGTGCAACATTTCTACCCTGGAAGGAGTTAAGTGTTTTTATTCCATTTCTACACTGTATTTCCAAACAGTGCATTTCACTAATGACTCACTACAGTTAAACCATTTTTATTTCATTTCTATGATATATTTACGTGTAGTGCATTTTACACTGGGGGACATAGACTCGTTTATGGCCTCTTTCTCATCTCAGGTTTTTTTTCTTTTTTTTTTGCGGTACGCGGGCCTCTCGCTGTTGTGACCTCTCCCGTTGCGGAGCACAGGCTCTGGACGCTCAGGCTCAGCGGCCATGGCTCACGGGCCCAGCCGCTCCATGGCATGTGGGATCTTCCCGGACCGGGGCACGAACCCGTGTCCCCTGCATCGGCAGGCGGACTCTCAACCACTGCGCCACCAGGGAAGCCCTCATCTCAGTTTTTTGAACAGTGTTTTTCTAACTTGTGAAGAGTGTAATCATTTCTATGTTATTTCTACACCAATAGATCGCTACAACAACAAAAATAATACGAATAGCTACCAATTACCAAGCCATGTGTGCTGGGTAGAACAGTAAGCAATGGGTGTCTGGTTACAGAATTTATCTTTACAAACAAACCTGTGAAGTAGTACTGATTATCATCTCCATTTTACTTACGAGAAAACTGGGGCTCAGAGAAATAAATTAACTTATCCAAGCCTCATATCTAGAAAGTGGTGCAGATACGTTTGAATTCGGATCTGATTTTAAAATCTTCACTTTCTAAAATAGGACACGAATGAACCTATCTATGAAATAGAAGCAGAATCATGGACACAGAGAATAGACTGGTGGTTGCCAAGGGGGAGGGGGAATGGGGGAGGGATGGATTGGGAGTTTGGGATGAGCAGATGCAAACTCGTATATATAGACTCGATAAACAACAAGATCCTACTGTATAGCACAGGGAACTCTATTCAATATCCTGTGATAAACCATAATGGAGAGGAATATGAAAAAGAATGTATATATATGTATAACTGAATCGCTTTGCTATACCGCAGTAATTAACACAACATCGTAATTCAACTATACGTCAATAAAAATAAATTCTAACAAATCTTCACTTTCAATATCATGCTTTGGTGCTGTGTCATCAGGATGTTATGATTGTTGTTATCTCCATGGTGATGACCGTGATCCCCATCTCGATCGTCATTGTTGCCTCCGGTATTCTGAGAGGGTTTCATTGTATCTGGTCTCTCTGTCCTGAATCCTCTGTTTATCCCATCAGATATTCACACTTGTATAATCATATCAGGGTTGATAAATTCTATCATCCCCTGGGACGTTTGAGTAACAGACTAATTTCACCTACTGTTTCACTTACTGTTCACAAAGACTCTGCAAAGTACCTAGAGGAGAGAAAGCAACACCAACATACAGATGAAGGAAGTGAGGCTGAAGGAGGCACCTGACTGAGCTGAAGTTAGCAAGCGGTTGCTTTTGGTCATAAAATGCATTTTTCTGAGCCTGAAGAGCCCAGTTCTCTACCGCATTATATTGCCTAGTACAGTGCCTGGGGCAGACAAAGTGCTCAATGTGTATAGGTCAAATTAATGGGTGAATAAATGAAGTAATTATGAGTCCCTTGTGAGCAGAGATATGTGTCTGCGTGTGTGTGTGTGTGTGTGTGTGTGTGTGTGTGTGAATTTTCCAGTGCTTAGCACAGTGCTGTTTATAGGGAGTACTTAGCAGATGTATATCAGTCAGTTGAATGGATGCACAAAAGACCTAATGAATGAGTGGACTGATATGAGTTCTTTGAAGGTAGAGTTATTTTTATTTGTTTATTAACGGTGCCTTGCACTGTACCTGACTTACAGTAGGAACTGAGTAAAAGTTGTTGAGTTTGGTGAATGGGTAACTTATCACCATCCCCACCACTCTTATTCCTGGTACTGTTGCCAGCAAATATAGGGAACTCACCATGTTCCAGGCACTGCTCTGACTCATTCATTTCCATAACAACTTTTTTTTTTTGCAGTACGCTGGCCTCTCACTGCTGTGGCCTCTCCCGTTGCGGAGCACAGGCTCCGGACGCACAGGCTCAGCGGCCATGGCTCACGGGCCCAGCCGCCCCATGGCATGTGAGATCTTCCCGGACCAGGGCACGAACCCGTGTCCCCTGCATCGGCAGGCGGACTCTCAACCACTGCGCCACCAGGGAAGCCCTCCATAACAACTTCTTATAAGAATACGCATATTTTATAAATAAGGGGTACACAGACGTTAAGTAACCTTCACACAAATTTCCCAAGATAGAGAGCCAGACATTCTGGATTCAGAGTCCATGAAACTTAGATCTGAGACAGTGTGTTCTTTTTTAAAGCAAGAACACGGTACAAAAGTTACACGTTTCCATTAATAGTATGGCCACTGACTTTAAACTGTTCCTCCTAAATCCTAACCGGCATGTCCCCAATTCTAGCTTTCATCTCAGACAGCATCCAGATTGTCCTGTATCTTCTGCATTTGGTTCTCAGAGTATCTCCTGAGCAGGGGGTTAAATGGACAGCGACAGAGAAACGAGACCGTAATCGCCCTTCCAATCATCTTCCTAATGTCATATTATACTTTGAAACTTCCATCCTTTCAGGAGGGTTTGTTGGAAGAATGTCGGTACACAGAACTGGCCATGCACTGCCCATTAAGTTAATGAAGGTGGCTCAGCGAGGTCCCTTAGAGCTCTCACTGAACAGGAAGTGCCGAGCATGTCAGAATAACAATCACCATATAATACACTGATTTTCATTCACAACGAGCTTCGTGAGCATTAACAAATGAGTCCTAACTACCCCTCTGTGAGGCTGAAAAGCCCACAGTCCCCTCCATGGTGAATAGGGGCATAGGATGGAGTTAGAAAAATACCTCTTTTCTCCCACTCTCTATTCCCTTACTAAACAAACAAAAAAGAAAAGAAAAGGAAATTTCATTTCAAGCAGAGCTGAAATGGCTCCTGAGTTCTGATGTTTCATTAATGCTGACCAAATCATCTTTTTTCCCCACCCAATGTGGGCCAGACGCCGCTGCTTCTGGCTGTGTTTCAAAAGAGGGCTACAAGCTGAACCCAGTACCTCGGGCTTTGCCAAGAAGGCTGAGCCACATTTGTGGTCTGGTAGGGGCTCCATCCTGGCCCTGAGCATCCTCTCAGCCAGTGGTCCCACCATTCTCTTACCTGGAACTTGCTCTTGACTCTCCTTCCTGGTCCCCAATTTCTCATATTCTGTTGATTAGGTTTCCTAAATATGTTTTAATTAATTTTTATTGGAGTATAGTTGCTTTACAGTGTTGTGTTAGCTTCGACAGTACAGCAAAGTGAATCAGCTATACGTATACATATATCCCCTCTTTTTTGGATTTCCTTTCCATTTAGGTCACCGCAGAGCATTGAGTAGAGTTCCCTGAGCTATACAGTAGGTTCTCATTAGTTATCTATTTTATACATAGTATCAATAGTGTATATATGTCAATCCCAAACTCCCAATTCATCCCACCACTCCCCCTTTCCCCCTTGGTGTCCGTACGTTTGTTCTCTACGTCTGTGTCTCTATTTCTGCTTTGCAAATAAGATCATCTATACCATTTTTCTAGATTCCACATATATGCGTTAATATATTTGTTTTTCTCCTTCTGACTTACTTCACTCTGTATGACAGTCTCTAGGTCCATCCACGTCTCTACAAATGACCCAATTTCGTTCCTTTTTATGGCTGAGTAATATTCCATTGTACATATGCAAGACAGGAACACATACCCACCCATCAGCATATGTTTCCTAAATAGTAATTGAATACATCTCTTCCCTTCAAAACCCATCCCTACTGTTAATTACAGCTGCCATCATCTCTTCTCCTTGGCACAGAAAGTATCTCCTAATAGGTCTCCTTGATTCCAGTTTTATGTCCCTCCTATGAATGGCACATGTTTCTGAGACTCTTATCTGGCAGTCTCTCTCCCCTGCTTTTAAATCTCTAATGACTCCCAATTGTCTATAGGATAATGTAGAGGATGTGTATTCATACATCTTGGCAGACTAAAGTTATGGTATCTGAAATTTTCTTGATTTAAAGCATAGGGTCTATGCCAAGGGTCCTATTTAAAACATAGGGTCATCCATTAAAACATAGGGTCTATGTATTCTCCTGTTAAATCTGAGATTATGACCATTTTGACCAATAGAGTATGGCAAAATTATGCTTTCCAAATTTGGGGCATCATTTTAAGAAGACTGTTAGCTTTAGCCTATCCTAATGCCATGAGCCAACACTCAAAAAGTCAAAACTCCCTACTGAAGAGACTCTGATCTGCGCTCAGTAGTTACTCATTGAAGGATTAAAAGGGCACATAAATTTGTAGAAGACCAGAAAGTTTTGCTTCACCAAGGAGGCTGCTTGGAACTGAAGCCAGGATCTAAATGACATATAGAATGATTGGAACTGATGGGTGTATCAAGTTAAGGAGCTTTCTGTCTAATCCCTGGGCAAGATTTGCTCCAGAGGGAACCCAGACAGAACACCAAAAAGCAATATTAAAGAATGCCCTGATGCTTCCCTGGTGGCACAGTGGTTAAGAATCCTCCTGCCAATGCAGGGGACACAGGTTTAAGCCCTGGTCCAGGAAGATCCCACATGCCACAGAGCAACGAACCCCATGCACCACAACTACTGAGCCTGCACTCTAGAGCCTGTGAGCCACAACTACTGAGCCAGCGTGCCACGACTACTGAAGCCCGCACGCCTAGAGCTTGTGCTCCGCAACAAGAGAAGCCACCGCAATGAGAAGCCCACGCACCACAACGAAGAGTGGCCCCTGCTCGCTGCAACTAGAGAACCCACGTGCAGCAATGAAGACCTAACGCAGCCAAAAATAAATTAAAAAAAAAAAAAAAGAATGCCCTAGAATATGAAAAGTGATTCCAGCTCCCAGAGTCTCAATTATGTAGAAATTCACACCCGGGCCTCCCCAGAAAGCAGGTGGGCCAAACAAGTCCAAGGACTTTTCATATTTTAGACCTTGGCTTACACGTTTTCACTCCCTATAGAAAGCTTCTGCTGATATTGCTGCCCCTTCCTCCCATCCCACACACATACACTACACTGCTTAGGGTTCCAATAGCACTCTACACCTCTCATTATTTAGCATTATCACACTCCACTAGAACTGCTTACTTAAATGTCTATCTCCTTTAATACCATAATTGCCATAGAGGCAGGGACCATCTTGTTCATTATTACATTCCTAGCATCTAATTACAGTGTCTGGTGCACAATATACCCTAAGGAAATATTTGTTGAGTGAGTCGGCTCAGCCTCTTTGAGGACAGTTGCTCTTTCCTTTCTTGATCCTACTCATCATCTAGATCCTTGACTGCTCATCATGTCTCTGGGAAAGTGGTCTCTGATGTAGCCTTCTAAATCAAACTCCCGTTTTTATACTCTCTTGTCATTTGGTATTTCTCTCATCGCACTTTTCATTATTGCAATTTTATATTTTCACAAATAGTATTAGGTAGTTTGATACTTTTAGCTTAGGTAAGACTAGGATAAGTATATCAATATATTACTGCACTGACAGATCTGAGAATTTGGCTATGAAATACAAAATAATAGTTTTAAACACATTTTCGTAAATTCTTTGACTTTACTATTTTATGAAAAACATGGAATTTTACTGTGTTGAACTTGAGGGACTTCCCTGGTGGCGCAGTGGTTGAGAATCTGCCTGCCAATGCAGAGGACATGGGTTCGATCCCTGGTCTGGGAAGATCCCACATGCTGTGGAGCAATGAAGCCCACGAGCCACAACTACTGAGCCCATGTACCTCAACTACTGAAGCCCACGGGCTGGCGCCCCTGCTCCGCAACAAGAGAAGCCACCACAATGAGAAGCCCGCGCACCGCAAGGAAGAGTAGCCCCTGCTCGCCGCAACTAGAGAAAGCCTGCGCGCGGCAACAAAGACCTAACGCAACCAAAAATAAATAAAATAAATAAATTTTAAAAAATGAAAATAAAGATAGGATTAAAAAATTGTTGAACTTGACAAGTAAATAGGTAATAGATTCTGGTAAATAAATCTTTCCGTTCTGTGGGCACTGATTGAGTTGGTTATCAATAGTGACACGGACCTCTTTCCCCTTGATTGTCATGGTGCTGGATTTGTTTCAAAGGTGACAAAAGAGGTTCCCATATGTGATTTTTTAAAATCCTGTTAACAACCCCATGAGGTAGTCAGCATAGGGCTGGGATCACTTTTATCCGTACCTACAGATAAGTATTTATGCAATTTGCCAAATGTCACAAACATTTGTGGGTTATCTGAACTAGGATAAAAACAAAAATAAAATCAAAAACAAAAGAAAACTGAGAGTCTTTGTCTTACTGTCTTATATGATATTAGTAAAATATTATTTAGATATAAAGCAATGTTGATAAACAACAGACTCCAAATGTCAGCAGTAGGGCTTTATTGGCTATCATCTTTAATATTTCTTAGATATCCATCAACTATTTTGAGCTTTACATATTTGTGGGACAATCGTGCCCTTCAGGTAACTTCTGTGCATTACTCCTTGGGTTTTATCCCTATAGGTCTAAACTTCTTCCTGAGAGTAGATTGTGTCATTCCCTTGGCCTCAAACATCAAACTCCTTGGAAACCTTCTTAGGTGCTGAGATTACACCACCCAAGCTACACTTTACATCTTGGCATTGTTGATCATAAGGTGTGGGTGTAGTTAGGACCACCCACGAATAGTCTGGGGCTTCCTTCCTGGGCATAAGGATTGAGTAGGCAATGCTGTGTAACTTGCTTTGGCCAGTGGGATGTCAGTGAAAGTGACGTGCATTTCTGGAAAGAAACTTCAAGAGCCAGTGAACATTTCTCATATCCTCTTGTCTCTGCTGTGGTGATTATAAAAGCTTGCTTGTTATGGCGTCTCTGTGAGCCTCATTCTGTAAGTGACAACAGTGATTGGAGGCTTCCTGCCAATCTACTTTGCACAAGTAGCATGAGGAAACAATAAACGTTGATTGGTGAATCTTTTTCTGTTTTGTAAATAAGTTCATTTGTATCCCTTTTTTAGGAAAATAATTTGAAAAAAAATAGATATATGTATATGTATAACTGAATCACTTGGCTGTATACCTGAAACTAATACAACATTGTAAATCAACTACACTCCAATATAAAATAAAAAATTTTTTAAACCCCCCCAAAACAACAACAAAAAACCAAAAATAAACTTTCATTGGTCTTAACCATGGAGACTTCCAAGCTATGTGTTACCATAATATAATCAAATCTATTTTTTTAATAGAAATCCATTTTTAATTAATTCATTTTATTCTTGGCTGCACTGGGTCTTCGTTGCTGCACGCGGGCTTTCTCTAGTTGCGGCAAGCGGGGGCTACTGTTTGTTGCGGTGCACGGGCTTCTCATTGAAGTGGCTGCTCTTGTTGCGGAGCACGGGCTCCAGGCACGCAGGCTTCAGTAGTTGTGGCACGTGGGCTCAGTAGTTGTGGCTCGCAGGCTCCAGAGAGAAGGCTCAGTAGTTGTGGCGCACGGGCTCAGTTGCTCCGTGGCATGTCGGATCTTCCTGGACCAGGGCTCGAACCCATGTCCCCTGCATTGGCAGGTGGATTCTTAACCACTGCCCCACCAGGAAAGCCCATCAAATCTATTTTGATGGACATGGAAATTGACACCTGAAAGGGAGAGTGCTGCTATTCCTATATATGTGTGTATATACAGAGAGAGACCCGGCTTACAGTTTGGCTACTGGGCAGTGAGGGAGCTCTTGTTGGAGGCTGGAAAAGGGAGATTTGTTTTATGCTGTAGCAAATATTTGACAAAATTTTACCCTGTCGAAACTTGAGATGCAGATTATATAACTAAGGCACTTGTAGTTCTAAGGGAAGTGGGAAAAAATTCAGAATGTTACTATCTTCTTGGGACATCACAAGGAGTGGGACTGAATGAGGGTGACACAGGAAAGCCCGGGAACTTCATTTCCTAAATTATTGGACATCAGAAGAGGTCTTCCCTCAGGGAGGGGTGACCATGTTGCACGTTTATAAGTCAGTAGTGTGGACATGCATAAACCAAGTGGGAAAAACCTTGTGTCCATTTCACATGCTGTCAACAGGTAGCTATTGACTGCCAGCAGCTTGCCTGGCTTGGGAAATATAAAAGAAGAAAACAGAGCCTACTGTCCTCTGGGACCTCATGTTTTCTGCAGGGAAAGACAGCTCACAGCTTGACATTAGACCTATTAGAGGTTCACTGCTCACTAGCTGTGTGACCTTGAGCAACTTCCTTCACCCCTCCGAGCTTCAGTTCTCTTCACCATAAAGTGGAGATGATGGTATCAATCATAGTAGATTGATGTGGGAATGAAGAGACCTTCAGTGGTTGCTATAATTATATTTGAATTATGATAATAGGGAGTTTTATAATGGCACTACAGCCAAGGCATAAAATGAGTGAAGTGAGGAAGAGCTTTTCTGTGGCTGTGGGATCCAGGGAAGGCTGCTTCTGAGAGGCAACACTGATCCAGAAGTTCCCAGGCAGATAAGCAGGGGAAGGGCATTTTAGGCAATGGGTAAAGCATGTGAGAAAATGGTACCCTGGGCAGCACTGCTTATTCACGGGATTACAGGCAATTCTCTTGGCTGGACAAAAACCGTCAACCTACTGGGTAGCAGCTGAGGTCCAAGAGCTCAGAAGGGACTTGATGCAAATCCACTCAGCATTTTAGAGCATTTGTCCTTTTCTCTTCAATGGTAGTTCCAAAGGTAAGCTAAGAGCAAAAAAGTGCTTATTCACTTAAATTTCATCCCCATCACTGTGTTCTCCTATTCAATTTAGATCCATTTTTCTACCAAAATGTATGCTTTCTTGGGCGGGAGGGAGCAGACTCGATGACTTTGGATGTCGGTAGGTTCTTTGGACTCAGCGGAGAAATCTCTCCAAATGAAAATTCTGAGAAAAACCCTGCTCCCTATGCTTAGAGGGCCTCTATATTCCATTCCTTATCTACCCATGAAAAATGCTTCCAATTATCTGCCTGCCTCTATTGTTTGAAATAGTTCTGCATCCACCATTCAACCCAGATAACCAAGCTAAACCTTTAAAATGGGTTTTTAACGGGAGAACCAGGCAGTGGGGAATACGTTGATCTTGGTAAGTAAAGTTTCTCACGATCAAAGGCAGACGAATTAAAGCTTGACAGCCTATGTGAATATGCACTTAAAAAAAAATGTAGCTCTCCACAGAGGCATATTAGCTCCGTATCTATGTCCTTTTTCTAAGGCATTGGAACAAGGTGTTTTAAAGAAAGAGATGTGCAGCCTTAAGAGAAAAGCTCTAGAACCCGTTTTTTCCCAAATAAAAACTTTTATGGAACAACAACATATATAAGGTTCATTTAGGGCGGCTCCGGGGTTAACAGGGCAGGGGTACACTCCCCTGAAATTTCCCTTAATCTATCCTAGTGTCCCAAGTCTTTCATGCCAGATTCCAAGGCTTCGGAGCACACAGGGAGGCGACCACTAGCCAGGAGATCTTTCTCTGATTTTTCTATGGGTTCTTAGGCAAAGCATTTTAGCCTTATTTTCATCATCTGCGGATCTGAGGGCTTGACTAAATGATCTTCAAAATCCCTCATGGCTGCACCATTCTGTGAATTCCAATAGATTCTCTACGGCAGATAGGGGCTGCGCTTAGAGTTAATATTAATAGCTGCTTTTCAAGGTTCCGGGTCGTAGGCTTTATTTAAACAATCTCTAATTCTCATTGCAACACTGATTTTTAGATTCCAAGGTTTCCATTTTATAGATAAGGAATATAAAACTCAGTGATGTTCAGAGACTTGCCAAAGTTTGTGTAGCTTGTAAGAAAGGAAGCAGTGATTGGAACCCAGTTCTCTCTGATTCCAAAGTCCGCACTCTTTCCATTGTGCTGTCCTGTCTCTGGCTGAGAGAAGGTAAAACTGTCTGTAGCTGGGTTTCAGGGAGTTTATGTGTGTAAATAATTAGTGCTCAACGATGGTAGTAGACTTCCTATTCACGCTATATTGTCAACTAATAATAAACCCACCTTCTGGGGTAAAATAAACTTTTCCCTTTTGATTTAGTCAGGAGAAAAACTAGAGATTTATCAGAACCATCTTCACACATATAAAAGGCTGGTCATATGTAGTGAGCAGGGACAGTCTTTCTGCAAGAACTGTCTGGAGACTTGATGGGCTGCCCTGGGAGATGTGGTTGTTCTCATGCCAGGAGAGCTAGAAGTGCTCAGTAACTTCTCATTTCTTTCTCTTCCCCTTAACATGCCCTTTTTCTTCTCAAATCAAATCGGCACGGAGACATGTTTACTCTGGTAAGAAGGCAAAGAAGCATACAGAATGGAGGGCCAAGGCAGGAGCAGTTCCATTCACAGAGGCGCTGGCAGTAGCGAAGCCATCCTCTGCTTCACACCTTCTCTTGGCCTTCTTTGCTGAGCGAACATTTGAGCCCCAGATACCATTTGATTTGCATGCTTGGGGGAATAATAAAAGAACCTGATTATGAAACGAAATGGCCTGCGAGCTCAGCAAAGAGTTGCAGATTGCTGCAGGGGAAAAGTTACTGTCGAGTTCCGCCCCTTGCAAATAAGAAAATAAAGTAATTTCTAAGAAAGAGCAAAAGTGAAGTTCCTAGGCCAATGGATCCTGTGTGTGTCAGCAAGGAGGAGAAGTGAATCAACAACTCTTTTTGTGATAATCCAAGCAGAGAGTAAAAGTGGTGAAGTATCCCCAGGCTTGGCAAGTTTTGGGAAAATGTCACCTTGGATAAATTGCTGCATTCCTGTAATGAATTCTAAAGGAAGACTTTTGAGAAAATGGACAACTTCAGATTTTGTCCCCGGCCACCACCATTTTGATTTGATTTGGTCTGAGTAAGAATTGAGAACTACTCTTTTCCAACAGAATTACCTCCCCCTCCCACTACAGCAACCTGCATGGTAACAGCTGATCATTTGACAATGGGCAACTGACCCAGGCTTGTCCGATAGAATCTTTTGTAAGTTCCTCTGGACTTGAACTGAGAAAGTCACCACGTTCTTCATCCATGAGAGTTCTGAAGTGTGAAATTTGTAAACCCCAGTCGCCATATTTCCCAAAGCAAGGGGAATCTGACTACAATGAGAAGGCAGCTAAGCCATGGAGAGAGGTGGAAAGGCGACACAGGCCAAGGAAAAGAAACCTGATGAGTTCAAATCCTTGCTTTCAGTTCTCCTTGGAACCCTCGTGCATCCCTGCCATCCTCTGATTGTCCTTGAGGAAGAGAAAACTAATCCCTGACACTCAGCAGGTGGCCTGGCACCCACAGGGCACCTGGAACAGGTGACCCTGTTCTACTGTTGAACATAAACAATTACACAGAACAGCAGAAAAGCCACTCTGTGACAGTGACGGATCAAGGCAAACACAGAAACACAGAAAAAACATGAATGTTGTCCAAGCCACAAAATAACAAACACCGCCCATCCTGGCTAGTTTCAGTGCCTGCACTTCTTTACTGATTGTAGCTTAGCCTCGATTAGTCTTCTCTCCTTAGAGATAAGATTTACTAAGATCCCCAGTCATAGGAATACCCTTGCTACCTGACAGCATCCTGTCTGGAACATACCCTCGCTTCTTCAAAACCTCCACAAAATCACCCAACCAAACACCAAATCCTATCCCAGTTTCTTTTTTTTCCTTTCCCTTTTTAAAATTAATTAATTTTACTTTTGGCTGCATTGGGTCTTCGTTGCTGCACGCGGGCCTTTCTCTACTTCCCCTCTTTCTAGGCGAGCACGGGCTACTCTTTGTTGTGGTTCGCGGGCTTATTGCTGTGGCTTCTCTTGTTGCGGAGCACGGGCCTTAGGCGCATGGGCTTCAGTAGTTGTGGCACGCGGGCTCAGTAGTTGTGGCACATGGGCTTAGTTGCTCCGCGGCATGTGGGATCTTCCTGGACCAGGGATCGAACCCGTGTCCCCTGCACTGGCAGGCAGATTCTTAACCACTGCGCCACCAGGGAAGCCCAATCACAGCTTCTTTCAACACCTTTTGACTGAGAATTCTCCCTTGATACAATGAGTGAGAAACATGCCTTAAAGGCCATGGTTAGGATTTTTAGTTTCATTGTTAGAAGTGGTTGGATCTGGGTATCATCTGAAGGGAGAGTTAATGAAACTTGCGAGCGGATTCTACCTGGATATGAGAAAAGGAAAGGGGTGGAGATTCGCTCCAAATATTTTTGCCTATGAAACTGAGAGAATGGAATTACCATTTACTAAGTTGGAAGCATAGAGATAGGTCTTTTGCGGGGTGGGCAGGGGCAAAGTATTTAGAAATGAGAGTGTAGTTTGGAATATGATGGGTTTAAGATGCCTACTAGACATCCAAGTGTGAAAACAGTTAATCTATGCTAAGAGCCACTTTGCAAATTCTTTTTTTTATAATTCCGTTTTTAAAAAATTTTTATTGGAGTGTAGTTGATTTACAACGTTGTGTTAGTTTCAGGTATACAGCAAAGTGAACCAGTTTTACATATATATATATATATATATATATATATATATATATACCCATTCTTTTTCAGATTCTTTTCCCATAGAGGTTGTTATAGAATACTGAGTAGAGTTCCATGAGCTGTACAGTAGGTCCTTACTGGTAATCTATTTTATATATCGAAGTGTGTATATGTTAGTCCCAATCTCCCAATTTATCACTTCCTCCCATGTTTTGCCTTTGATCCAGCAAATTCTTAAAAAAAGTAAATTTCCTACCATCTCTCACTTTTTTAATCCAATACAGACACCTTTTCCCTCTTTTCTCCCAGTTGAAACCCTACTCATTCTTCAAGGAATAGTTTGAAGCCTTTCTTGTCTGCAGCTAGCATTTATTTTGTATTTACTCTCTGCGCCATGGAGTCATGCAGGGACTCAAGATTCCTTCCACAGAGTGGCTCCATCCGTGCAGGAGGCCCTCAGCATCCTGCTGGATACTCGACAGCTGCCCGGCACATATGCCGGGATGGGCAGGAGAGGAAGGAAGGAGAACTGTGAGGCTGGTACATGTGACCTCTCACCTTGACTCTCACTTTGTCTATAAGAACATAGACATATGACCCCCGCTAACTGCAAGCGAGACCAGGAGTTTAGGTTAGCAGAGTGGACACAGCAGAGAAAAAATGGGGTCTAGTGAACACATAATTTTTTCAGCTGCCCCTGTCCCCCACATTATAAAAAATACAGTATTTTGTTGAGCAGTGTAGTGGGGTCTCTGAAGCTTGTGCCGGATGCTATCTCATCCCCTTTGCTGACAGAGGATGGAGATGTAGCTGTGGTCGGTGGTCCCGTGGATGGCTTTGGCCATCTGGCTCTGACCCAGAGCATGGAGAGTTCACAGAACCTTGGCATCTCCCCAGACACTCTCTTTTCCACATGCAGATGTGTTCCATGCAAATAGGAAGAAAGCAAAATCCCATGCAGAAGAGCGAAGTCCACTTGGGGGCCTCCATTAAATGAAGCCCAATAAATAAGTCATTCCAATCGGGCCTCTCGGGTTTTACAAGGTTTCATTCTTCCGCCTTTCTGGGATCCCTGGTGGGTAATTGCTGTTGACAGGTTTAAGCCTCCTGACGGGCGTTTTGTCACTCAGCTCCAGATCTCGCAAACAACTTTACAGTCTGTCAAGCCCGAGCCTCTTTAAGCTGCTGCAATTGATGTCAGATAACGTTTGCTATTGTGATTCAAGGCTGATGCTTCCTCTGGCATGAAATAGACGGAATCTTTACCAAGGAAGGAAGTGGAAAACTCAAAGAAGGGGAAGCTTCTTCAGGCAGAGGAACAGAGGCTGGCAGACATGGACCCACGTGAGGCCTGACACATTTGGGCCCTGACAGCCCCTGGGTCAGTGAGTCAGCGGATGTGCTGGGGCGCATACCCCATCCCTGGTACTGAGTGAAGAGCGGGGGCACTTTGGGTGTGAGGTTTGGGGCCCTAATTTTCTCTGTCCCGTAGGAAGACTCTTGTCACCCCCATGGCTCTTGAGGTCAAATGACATCCCCATATTCTAAATGTTCGCCGGTCTCATATCTTATACCGAAGCGTATGGTCCATCTCAGGTGTCCAGTAGAGGGGTGCTTAGCTTCCGTGCCTGAATTCTTTTTAGTGATGCTCAGTTAATCCGCCCAGTTTAAATCTAGCAAAGCACTGACTTCTCACAGTGTCAGTGGAGGGCTCTTCCGACTCCCCTCCCCCATCCCTGCCTCCCCCCCCCCCCCAAGGTGACCATTACTCTCTTCCACTACTGCCCTTCAACCACCTCACTGGAGGGCAAGCTGACTGTCCACTCTTCCATTAACATGACTCCCATGCTCTCAGGGCTACACCTTCATTTACTCTTCCCTGGCCTGGGCCTGGCCTGCCCTCGCATGAACCTATGAACTACTGAGATGAGAAAAACAATTCAGAGGCTGCAGTCTCATTCAGATGAAAGACTTCTCCTAGTGTCCTCATCATCTCCTTTTTCCTTCTCCTTCCCCTTTTCCTCCGTCCTCTTCCTCTTATTGATGTATGCTAGCTTCAGGCGTACAGCACGATTCAGTTACACATACATACATATATGTATATTCATTTCCATATTCTTTTCTATTATAGGTTATTACAGAATATTGAGTAGAGCTCCCTGTGCTGCACAGTACGCCCTGATGATGATCTATTTTATATATAGTAGTGTGTATACCATCATCGCCTTTTCTAAAGGGAGTTTCCTTGTGATGGGCAAGACCTTATAAAAGAGACTGAAACTTGAAGTTTTTACTTTGAATTATGTTTATAACACTGATTTCAGAATTATAACATTTCAGATTTGCGACAACCGCAGATTTGTGAACTGCCACGACACATCCCCTCGGATCTGTGTTATTCCTAATTAAGGCCAGCAGAGACTTCTGCACAAGCTGCCTTCTAGCCTGGGGTGAGTCACATCTTTATGCCATTTTTGCCCCAGCCTGCGTGTCTCTCTCAATCTAATGGGAGCAATTACTTCACAAGAATTGCCCGGTTGTTGTCAGGAACATGGCAGTCTAGAGACAATTTAGAAGAAAAACAACCTCAAGCCTTCCGGGGTATACCATGGCCTTTGTATCCAATTTGCTTTTCTGAAGAGAAATCTCAGTCTGAAGCATCTGCTTTTGGGTAATTTGATTATACTCACATCTCCTCCTGCAAAAAAAAAAAAAAAAAATTAAAAAAGGAGGCTCTGCCTCAAATTCAAATTCAGTTGTCACACTAGAAGCAAAATCTGCTTGTGATTTTTAAAATAGAAATTGGCCTTCTTAAAAAAATCTGGAACTGCATTCTCTCATTCTCTCCATATGTAGATGTGTGCGTACATACCTACCTGCATGTATTATGCATATTCATATTCATGTATGTAATACGTGTGTGCTATACACATGTGTACTGTCATATATCCTATACACATAGCATATGGGTTGTATATAGGCTTTAAGAATAATACCAGATAAAACCTGGTCCTTTAGCATCATTCATGGCCATCTGTGAATTAGGAAATTTGATTTTCTGGGTTTTTCAGCTTTAAATTTCTACGTCAATTCTTGCTCTCAGTGTCTTTATACTTGTGCATGACCTTGAGCAAGCCATTTAAAGTCCCTGAGACCTTGTGTTCTCTTAGCGCCATTTTAACCACTAGTATATGCACGGTCCTCACAGGTTATAAGACGCTTTCACATGCTGTATCTCTTTTGCTATACAGAACAATCACTAAGTGTGGGTAACTCTGCCAGACTTATTTTAAAGATGAAGAAACGGATGCTCAGAGAGGTTGGGTTACCCACTACATCACACAGCCGGACAGAGCCAGGGATTCCAATTCCGATCACTTTTACACAGCAGGCAAATAGCCAGACAGGCAGTGAGGGGGTTGGAGGGAAGGACGCAGAAGGAAAATTGATAGGACAACGCAACAAATGACCGCTCTCCCTCTGTCTTTTTTAACGTAGCTAACAGAGGCTGGAATACCGTTTTCTGTGCTGGATGTTCACAGTCGCATTTATTTTTATTACATCTCTGCCTGAGAGGCATTAGGCCTATTTACAGAGACTCGGCAAGTCAGTTTGAAGCTTATCTGCCTGAAGTCTCACAGCTGACACTGAGACGTGAACCCAGGTCTCTGAAGCCCACGTTGCCTTGTAGAGAGAGAGAACCACAAACAGAGAGATGCTGTTAGCTGACATTTACAGCTGAAGGAATTGACCACCGTGGATACTAAGTTTTATTTTTCCCCGGTCACCTGGCAAATAGCCGTATCTCCGGAACGGCCTTGTCTCCAGAACGGTCTCCTTGGCCTTGAGCCAAGGCCCTCTCATTCCCTTAAATCACGAGCAATGCCTTCCACCACCAATTTCTGAAAAAACTTCCAGCCTTGTTACCTCTTTGAGAGCTTTTTGCTGAAAACTTCTGAGGCAAGCTTTCTCTTTTTTTCCCCACCTCTGCTTTTCCACGATTAGGGTCTTTCTGACACCGGACTGCTATCAAGTTTCTATTGCTCTGTAGCACCCATCATGCAGAAGCAAGGCGTCCTTCATTTAGACAGCGTTGTAGCTTCTGGAAAAACGGATACACATTTTAAATACAGCTGGCTCTGCAGGTTGTAAGGTGATATTGGGTTTAGCCCTGGGATTGTCTTGTCGACCTTTATTCTACTATAGCTAGTGATGTGGACCTAGTATTAATCTGTGATGTTAATTGATCAAGGTAGAATAATGTATCTACAATTGCTTCAGTAAACTTCTAAGAGCAAAACATTTGGAAAGAATTATCCTTTTGTGTGCTAAGACAGAACTTACTTAAAGGGGATTATGAGCAACGAGGTCTCAGCCAGTACAAAAGTTAAAGTATTTACACTTCTTCGTAACTGCTGGTTGACAACTTTGGGACTTGTGCTACAAGCATTTATTAGTTACTCAGCCACCTTAGATGTTCACATAATATTTGACACTGGAATACAAAAAAGTAAACTGGCCCTGATAAATACCCAAACACACATATGAACTTATTTATTTCATACTTTGTTTTTTTCCCTTCCCTAGGAGAATGAAGGTAAAGGTTCATTAAACTCCTGTTATGTGAGGGGCTCTTGAGATCAAAAATCTCATTTAATCTTCCCAGTGTGGTATATCTCATCCAACAGATGAAAAAATGGAGGCTTAGCCAGATGAAGGGGCTTGGCCATGACAACAACTGGGATTCAAACCCAGGTCTTTGTAAAAAAAATATATTTTCCATTCTGCCAATTACCACACGGAAGTTCTCTGTCATGTGAGGCAAGGCCACTCTTATGAGCTCTTAAGACTTGTTCTCCCCCCCATGTCACAGAAGCCTTCATGCTGCCATGCACAGGGTTACAGTTCTGGTTCATCTAATCTCATGTTTAATGGATGAAGAGGTCAAGGTCAAGCTGTAGAGAGAATGGTCGGTGTCCTGCATGATGTCACGTGCCAAAGGCTAACGATGGTTATTTGATGCTACTTCCCAATTCTGAGCATTCTGAGTGATTCTTTCTGCTCTACATTATCCTTCAAATGACCTCAGTTTTCCTAGTGTTTATGTTTACTTCCTGACTGATTCAACTTTATGCAGCACGGCCATATGAATAGACATATTACTAGAACAGGCAACAATATTTTTAGGTCTAGCTCTGCCAGTTACTAATTAAATGAGATGGTACATTACTTCCCCTAGCTGAAATTCAGGTCTCTCGGCTACAAAACTCAAATAAATAGAAACTGTCCAGCTATCTTTCAAGATTTTTATCAAATATTGAGTGAGGTCAGAGGTCACAGGAGCATGTGGTAAACACTGCCAGTACAAACATTACAGGCATCCATTAATCCTAAAATTATCATCTTCAAAAGTCATCGATTTTCCCCCTACTTTTTTGCCAACCCATAAAACTGAGACTGGTAGAAAATGTTTCCTTTATACCCTTTCCTGTGGATACTTGTATAGATTTCAACTACTTCCTCACAACTTAAATGTCATTATTGTCTGAGTTTTCTTCTCTTTCTCGTTTCCTTACTTTTCCCCTGTTTCCTTCCCTCTGCATTTCTCTCTCTCATGTCGTAAGAGAAGGAAATGGGAAAAGAAATGTGTTCATATGAGTAAAATAAAAGAAGAAACATGACAAATGTTTAAGGGAGGTAACAAAAGGAAAGGGAACTGTAAAGGAGGTAGTAATTATATGTGGTTCTGTTACAGGTGGAAGAGAGTATTGTAATAAAGAAAAGACCATTTAAACTCCCAGTCTATCCCTCCCCCCGACCCTTCCCCCCCCCGCCCCAGTAACCATAAGTTCCTTCTCTAAGTCTGTGAGCCTATTTCTGTTTTGTAAATAAGTTCCTTTGTATCAGTTTTATTTTAGATTCCGCATATGGGATTGACACGTACACACTGCTATATTCAAAACAGATAACCAACAAGGACCTACTGTGAAAAAAAAAAAAAAAAAAAGACCAGTTAAGACCCCAAAAGGAGATGATGTCCCACCTATTTGATGAAAATAGGAAAATGTTACCAGGCACACAATGGACCTGGAGAAATAGTTTTCAAGGTAGATGAGACAACATGATCAAAGACCCAGAGTTACAGAGTGTGAGTCCCTGAAGAGTTTTAATAGCCAACTCCCAGCCCATTTTCTCACACGGTGGGATGAACAGAAACACTTCCTTGAACTTGTTCCCTGTCCGGCTCCCCAGCCCTAAGTTCACTGCCCCCAAAACAAACAACTTCCATCCGGAAAAATGTTGAGGGTTTGATTAATACATTTGGAGATTAATCTATGGTGCACATTGAACCATTCCCGGCTAAGTTAATGACTCTTTGTAATTAATTTAGGCTCAGCAAGGAGCTGTCAATAAGTGGTATAAATAGTAATAGGAGGGATACGGCTTTTCTACGTGAAACTAGGTGGCGTTGTCTTTGAAAAGATATTAAAAATTGTTTATGATGAGAACTCTTTATCCTAAAGTAACTGGGGAAAAACACCTTCAGCATCAATGTTTTCTTTCCGATCAAGGAACCAGAGCCCATGGCTGAACTCTATGGAGCCAAAACTTGAAAAAAGGAGAGTGTCCTTTAACTACCAGTATTTTCAGGATAGAAGAAGGGTCGTAGGGTGGGCTGCTTCTCACAGATGCCATGTGGAGTTTTGAAGTGGAGTTTTTCCAGGAAGGAGAGGAGCGTTTACAAAAGGACTACAGTAGGGGTAACAGGACTTCTAGAAAGGACTTCTTTTTCTAAAAATATAGTGGGTCTCAGATAACCTAAAGATGCTCCTGCTACGAGCAAGCTCAACTTTTCATTAAAATAATATATTTGATAAATGCATACAAAACTAATAGTAAAGGGAATGCAATTCTCAGGTGCTAGGAAGGAAGCAGAAATTGAAAAACCAAATGGGAAGTGGTTTTATGAATGCTGTAGTTGTTCTGGGGATGGAGTGTGGTGTTAGAGATCTTGGTACCCGGATCTGTCAGGGTGTGATTAGAGAAGTGGAACCACTATGAGTGATGTCAGAAGGATCTGACCTTACACACTTGTGGGAGCTGGTTAAACGGCCTTCACTCCTGCAGCTGGTGCTGGGCTTGAAGTGAAGCAGGCAAGGAGTTGGGAAGGAAAGGAGGTCCTGAAGTGGGGGAAGAGCAAGGACAAACTGGGACCTGTGAGGACAAACTGGAACCACTGAGGATGAGCTGCGTCTGTCTGTCTCTCACTACCTGCAAGATTTCACTTGTAATGATGCAGGGGACCTTTGGGGGAATTTGTTGTCCTTTGGCAGGGAGCTGCCAGCAAGTTTGAAGGAAGCTGAAGACAGAAGCTCAGCGAGTGCTGGAGGCTGGAGTTCAGTGCGGCCGCCTCGTGCCAGCCAGGTCGGTCAGGGGATCCTCATAAGTTCACGGGACACGGACCTTCCGTGCATAAACATGGCTGCCACTTCTCTTCCTCCTTCCGAGTCTTGAGGGGAATGTTAACCAAGAACCATGCAGAGGAGGGGATTCTGGAAAATGCAGTTCCTGCTGAACTAAGTTGATAGAGTATAAACCACCCTTTAACTTGTGGGTGTGGCTCTAAAAACTATTGAGGGCACGAAAAGAGGTGCCGGGTCCCTGGTACCAGGGAGTCAGAGCCCAGACCCTTCGTAAAGCTCTGGAGCCAACCTGAGATTTCATCTTGTATTTTCAAAGTAATCTATCTGCCACCTGCTTTCGCCTATAAATATATCCATTTTTTGCTTCACTGATTTCACATCTTATTTTCATTTTGATTATTCCCATTACTTTCTTTAGATTTAATTTGCTCTTATTTTTCTAGGATTTTAAAGTGGATTTGAATTCCAATTTTGACATTATTAAGTGTAAAACCTTAGGCAAGTTACCTAATCACCCTGCCTCAGTTTCCTTATTAAAATGGGGATAATCCTGTTACCTAATTCATATGGTTTCCATGAGAGGTAAACAAGGTAGCACGTGAAGAGAATTTCCACCCCATTCGTGTACATAGTAAGGACTGAATGCATGTCAGCAGTTATTAGCCAATTAAGTAACAACAAGAAGACTATGCATTTATTGCCTGCTTTAGTGAGAGAGGCTCACAATAGTTTAATGAGACACAGGTACTTTAATTTTTACCATTTTGCATGTGAGAGAACAGCTGTTTGGAAAGATTCCTTGTGCCAAGAAAATATATGGTAGAACCAGGACTAAAACCCAGCTCGTTCTGACTGTAAAGTCTATGCCCTGTGTATTTGCCCTTTAAAAACGAAAGTAGCTGCCACTTACAGGATATTCACCCATACACTGATTCCACCAGCCCCTCTGCTAAATATTTTACCTGCATCGTTTCCGTTCCGCTCTGCACATTGCTGGGACTTTGATGGTATTGCTCCTGATTTACAGATGAAGACTTTGAAACACAGAGAGGTTAACTAACTCATCAGATGTCTCATGGCGAGGACGTGGAAGAGTAGCCATTCAAACAACCCATGATATTTGACATGTTTTTTTTTTTTTTTTTTTTTGCGGTACGTGGGCCTCTCACTGCTGTGGCCTCTCCCATTGCGGAGCACAGGCTCCGGACGAGCAGGCTCAGAGGCCATGGCTCACGGGCCCAGCCGCTCCGCGGCACGTGGGATCTTCCCGGACTGGGGCACGAACCCGTGTCCCCTGCATCGGCAGGAGGACTCTCAACCACTGCGCCACCAGGGAAGCCCCTTGACATGATTTTTTAAATGTTTTTTGCTAGAAAACTAGACTACCTCTTTAGCTCTTCATTCGATTATTTTTATTATCCAAGTTACAACTCAGGGACCGAGCTACTATTTACCATGAACCAGTTACTACCCCTACGGTTGAGCACAGCCTCTGTTTCCTCAGTTCTATGAAACAAATATGGTGGCAGGGATGATGGTGAAGGGGATGGTATGGCTGTCTGTCATTAGCAGTTACTACGTGCTAGGCACTCTTTCTAAGCATTTTGTACATGTTGATAGATTATATCAGCTCAGAAAAATGAGACAGCCTTATCTCCACCTGAGACCAAAAAAAAAGTCACCGTAGCCCTTCTTTTCTCTCGGGGAAAACTCACGTAATTTCTTAGTTTTTCACTTTCTCCATCTGCCAGTCTAAGGCAAAAACATTAGCCTCTCCCTCCTTTGAGGCGAAGTCTTGAGGCCAGATGAAGTCTTTACCAAGAAAACACTCAAAGCAGAATGTCTCAGGAGGCAACACATAAATAGAGAACAGAACTTATTAGCTCTTTTGTATCTCCAGGGCACAGAAGTGAGTCAAGCCAGACATCTGTCTGCTGTGCCCTTTCCAGCCGCCACTTTGTATGTTAATTTCACACCCTTAACATTTATTATCAAATTGGCTGGTTTAAATTTCTGAGATGAGGGGTGGAAGGCGGTCTTCACTCAGGGGACCCATCTTCCGTCACTTTATGGAAATGAAACTCGGAGTTTGTTTACTGCTGGTCTGCGAAATCCCAGGTGGGGAAATGCTAATTGTGGAAAGATGGAGGCTTGAGGCTGAGTCAAACGTGTACCATAAAATCAGATGCACAGGGAGCCTGAATTCTGATTCTTCTCTGCCCACAGCAACCCGCTTGTATAATGACATCTCTTCGCCTTATGTGCTTTATATCATCCTAAAAAGGCATGCATGACGAATAGATTATAAACACTTATCAGAAGTGTTCCATTAGGTCCACCTTTGCTATTCACAGCAGAAGTGGTGAACAGACACCGAAAGAGACATCACAAAATGCTTGCACTACACTCACACTTATTTTGATTGATAAAGGAACTCTTTCAGCTCTCATTAGATCCTATTTCCTCCTGCCTTATGACAGTGATAACATGTTCAGTATTGATTAAGGCTGATAGACTGTGAGTAGTGACAACTGGTAGCTCATTATAATATTAAAGAAAACACATGATAAAAGAAAGCAAAAAAAAAAGTGCAATAAGCTGGGGACTGTTTAGTTTAGGGATAAAGAGCCCTATTCATCTATAGACATAAACCATCTACCACAGCCGTTGCCACATTTTCACCTGCATTAAATTCTGCACTCCCCACTGTATTTGGGCGCCATTAAGTGACATACAAAATAAACTCCGTGCACCACAATGTAGAGAACATGTGTTCCATGTTCATATAGGAACAAAACAGAACAGTTGCTGCTGGGAATGCTGTTTCTTCCTATGATTTATTTATGTTATCTCTGTGTTTAGGTAGTTAGTCAAGCAATTAGGTTAAAAAAATAGTCTGGTCACCTGTTGAGGAGAGACCCCCTTCAAAGAAAGTAAGGTTTATTTCTCACCTTTTTCTTTTTTTTTTTTTACTGCCGTATAGTTGATTTACAATGTTGTGTTAATTACTGCTGTACAGCAAAGTGACTCAGTTATACATATATATATTCTTTTTCATATTCTTTCCTATGATGGTTTATCACAGGATATTGAATATAGTTCCCTGTGCTGTACACTAGATCCTGTTGTTTATCCATTCTGTATATACGAGTTTGCATCTGCTAATCCCCAACTCCCAACGCATCCCTCTCCCAGGTCCCTCCCCCTTGGCAACCACCAGTCTGTTCTCCATGTCTGTGATTCTGTTTCTGTTCCACAGATAGGTTCATTTGTGTCATATTTTAGATTCCACCTTTAAGTGATATCATATGGTATTTATCCTTCTCTTTCTGACTTACTTCACTTAGGATGGTAATCTCTAGGTCCATCCATGTTGCTGCAAATGGCACTATTTCATTCTGAGTAATATTCCATTGTATATATGTACCACATCTTCTTTATCCATTCATCTGTCGATGGACATTTAGGTTGTTTCCAAGTGTTGGCTATTGTGAATAATGCTGCTATGCTATTTCTCATCTTATCTCCTATTTTCTTTGAAAAACTTAAAGCCAGACTCCTGGCCATTCCAACTGTGATTATTTTGGAGTGAGATGTCAGTGGACAGGGGATTGCTGGCCACCTCTGGTATGAGACACAAAAGGAGGGAATCTTTATATTGAATAATTAAAGGGCATGCACTTAGTTCCAGGGCTTTTGATAATTATTTCATTGCTTGTTGTTTTTTGTTTGTTTGTTTTTATCTTCCCCCAAATTGCAAACGGCAGATTCTATAATACATCAAGTTTGTATTTAAGGTCACTACAATGATATTTCAACTTTGCTTGTTCTAACACACTCTGTCCTACAATATAGAAATATGTTAAAAATTTTTATAGGACTAGAAAGGGGGAATGGTTAATTCTGCCAGGGTTATTTGGGAAAATGAAATAGATTAAATGACATCTAATCTGTGGCTTGAGAAATTATTATAATTGTTATCAGCTCATCTCTTCAAACCTAGGGTATCATGGGATTGAAACTTCATCTGCATTTCATGTACTGTGTGTATAATATTGGGCTCAAGTGCCATTAAAGAAAGATAATTCTTCCTTTAATAAGTGTGGAAATAAGACCTCATCAGCTCAGTGTTAATGAGAGGCAAATTCATGCCAAGACAAGAGTCTGAAACGTCTATATTTTTATTAGGTCTCTCAGCTAGCTCTTGCTTCTTCCTATTATTTCCTTGCATAGCAAATAGTCTGATATAGATATGGCAATCCCTCTATACTACTGTGCTTTTAAGCCATGGTTCCTGGCATCCTCTTTGTCTCCAAGACTCTGGAGAAGGTGATGATATTTTGTTATATCTTTTAAACATCTAAGTCTGGTTTAGTTTATATATATATAGATAGATAGATAGATAGATAGATAGATAGATATCGTCTCTTTTGTTTGAAACCGTACCTCTATTGCTAACTTTTTAAAGAAGTTTAGCTTTTAAAAGGGAATGCAGAACAGTAGCCAGTAGAGGAAAATAGGAGGTCAGCAGTATTTTTCCCTTTTTGTAAAGTTGGGAGATATTACGATAGACTTATAAGTAACTGAGATTGATCCAGGAGAAAGAGGAAAACTTGATGGTGCAGGAGAAAGGAGGACTGAATACAGGAACAAATCCCTCTTGGGTGAGAGGAGAGGAGATCCAGTGAAATGTGGAGTGGTTAGCTTTGAATAGAGACAGAGTCATTTCATTCATCGCAACAAAAGAGAGAGTTTGTGGTGGTCTCAGAGTGAAAGAGGCTGCGTTGACTGTAGGTTATAGGGGCCCAGTTCAACTGGCTTGGCCAGGGCTGTAGCCTGAGACAACTTGCACTGGGGACTTCTCATCTTTGCGCCTCTTTGCATTTGCTTTGAGTCGCTTTAACTTTAGATCCATTTTTGTCCGTGATGGAGGATCTGCTCAGATATAGCACATACCCTCACAGCTGCACCACCCTGCCTGGTACAGGTTGGAAAACCATCCCACAGAACCTCTCCAATTGCTCTGATTTGGGTCACATGTACACCTGTGGCCAAACCAGGAGGCAAGGTTCGGTACCCCCCCCCCTTGACCAACTGCTGTAGCTAGGAGGTAGGGTCTTACACAAAGGTTGCAATCTCCCTTTTGAATCCTATGGTGAGTAAAGAGAGGGGTACCCCCGATCCAAAAACACAGGCATAACCACAGGCAGGATTCTACTGATGTGCACAGTTTTCCCAATTTGGTGTCCATGATTGCCAATTGCATCCTAGGTAGGTTTGCCAATTCTCAGCCTGGCACCCCCAGGGTATAGTTCCAAGTTTCCCTTATGACTTCATCTTCTACCATTCCTTTGCACATACCTGGCACTTCCTGCTTAAAGGAATTTCCTCCTATTGCTCCATCCACTTCATTTCTATCCAGTCGCCCACCAATCCGATCTATGAATTAAACATTCATTGAGTTCCTCTGCGTGGCAAGAGCTATGCTAGCACAGAAGCCACAAAATGGGGAGATATTATCTCTGTTATTAAGGATGAATGAGATACTGTCTCTATTATGAGGGATTTACAACTGGATGGGCAAGACACATGGGCAAAAAGTCCATTACCAATGTGAAAATACACAGGTATGCCCGGGTGACCTAGAAGCAGAGTGGAGATACCTGGCTAAGCCTGGGGCTACCAGGGAAGGCTTCCTGGGACGGACGATGCCTTCACTGACTCCGAAAGTTAAATACATGAGGAACAGAGGGAACGAGGATCGTGAAAAAAACAGAGCAGTGTGGGTACCAGTAAGAAGTGAAAAACCATAGTGACCAGAGTGCGAGGCTATATCCTTGACATCAGCCAAGGCATAGGGCAAATGTGGTCCCCTTCAGGAATATTTCCCCGACTTAGAGAGTTAAAAAAATTATATCTTAATCTCCTATGCCACTTTCTTTGCACCTTTTAAAGACCCTAGTTACTTTTTATGTGTTGAATTGCTTGCTTATTTTTCCCCTCCCCTTTCTAGAGTGTGAGCTCTTTTCAGAGAGGGATTGCATCCTTCTATCCCAACATCAACCAGCAGACAATCTCACATTCAGTAGGCATTAGTAAATGTGGCTTAATGAACCTATGCAAAAAAATTAGAAATAGACCCATTCAGGACATGCCCTAGTTCCGCTGAACTCAATATCTAAGGTTGCAAAGGGATTCTCATAGGACAGAGTGCATATGAGGTGGTTTCCACTGAATGGTCTATTGATCTCATGAAGAAGTGGCAATGCGTTTGGGGAGGGAGTTGCAGCAAGATTTTTTTTTCTAAACATCTTTATTGGAGTATAATTGCTTTACAATGTTGTTGTTAGTTTCTCTGTATAACAAAATGAATCAGCTATACATATACGTATATCCCCATATCCCCTCCCTCTTGCGTCTCCCTCCCACCCTCCCTATCCCACCCCTCTAGGTGGTCACAAAGCACCGAGCTGATCTCCCTGTGCTATGTGGTTGCTTTCCACTAGCTATCTATTTTACATTTGGTAGTGTATATATGTCAATGCCACTGTCTCACTTCGTCCCAGCTTACCCTTCCCCCTCCCTGTGTCCTCAAGTCCATTCTCTACATCTGTGTCTTTATTCCTGTCCTGCCCCTAGGTTCTTCAGAACCTTTTTTTTTTTTTTTAGATCCCATATATATGTGTTAGCATACGGTATTTGTTTTTCTCTTTCTGACTTACTTCACTCTGTATGACAGTCTCTCGGTCCATCCACCTCATACAAATAACTCAATTTCGTTTCTTTTTTTTTTTTTGTGGTACGCGGGCTTCTCACTGTTGTGGCCTCTCCCGTTGCGGAGCACAGGCTCCGGACGCGCAGGCTCAGTGGCCATGGCTCACGGGCCCAGCTGCTCCGTGGCATGTGGGATCTTCCCGGACCGGGGCACGAACCCGTGTCCCCTACATAGGCAGGAGGACTCTCAACCACTGCACCACCAGGGAAGCCCCTTAATTTATTTCTGATCTGATCTTTATGATTTCTTTCCTTCTGCTAATATTGACGTTTTTTTTTTCTTCTTTCTCTAGTTGCTTTAGGTGTAAGGTTAAATTGTTTACTTGAGATTTTTCCTGTTTCTTGAGGTAGGATTGTATAGCTATATATTTCCCTCTTAGAACTGCTTTTGCTGTCTCCCACAGGTTTTGGGTTGTCGTGTTTTCATTGTCATTTGTTTCTAGGTATTTTTTGATTTCCTCTTTGATTTCTTCAGTAATCTCTTGTTTATTTAGTAGTGTATTGTTTAGCTTCCGTGTGTCTTTATTTTCTAGATTTTTTCCTGTGTTGTGGTCGGAAAAGATACTTGAAACAATTTCAATTTTCTTAAATTTACCAAGGCTTGATTTGTGACACAAGATATGATCTAGTTTGGAGAATGTTCCATGAGCACTTGCGAAGAAAGTGTATTCTGTTGTTTTTGGATGGAATGTCCTATAAATATCAATTAAGTCCATCTTGTCTAATGTGTCATTTAAAGCTTGTGTTTCCTTATTTATTTTCATTTTGGATGATCTGTCCATTGGTGAAAGTGGGGTGTTAAAGTCCCCTACTATGATTGTGTTACTGTTGATTCCCCCTTTTATGGCTGTTAGCATTTGCCTTATGTGTTGAGGTGTTCCTAGGTTGGGTGCATAAATGTTTACCATTGTTATATCTTCTTCTTGGATTGATCCCTTGATCATTATGTAGTGTCCTTCTTTGTCTCTTGTAATAGTCTTTATTTTAAAGTCTATTTTTTCTGATATGAGAATTGCTACTCCAGCTTTCTTCTGATTTCCATTTGCATGGATTATCTTTTTCCATCCCCTCACTTTCAGTCTGTATGTGTCCCTAGGTCTCAGGTGGGTTTCTTGTAGACAGCATATATATGGATCTTTTTTTGGTATCCATTTAGCTAGTCTATGTCTTTTGGTTGGAGCACTTAATCCATTTACATTTAAAGTAATTATCGATATGTATGTTCCTATTCCCAGTTTCTTAATTGTTTTGGGTTTGTTTTTGTAGGTCTTTTCCTTCTGTTGTGTTTCCTGCCTAGAGAATAGCTTTTGCTTGTCTGTAAAGGTTTTAATCTCTCTGTCGGATCTGAACGAAATTCTTGCTGGGTAGAATCATCTTGGTTGCAGGTTCTTCCCTTTCTTCACTTTAAATATGTCCTGCCACTCCCTTCTGGCTTGCAGAGTTTCTGCTGAAAGATCAGCTGTTAACCTTATGGGGATTCCTTTGTGAGTTATTGGTTGCTTTTCCCTTGCTGCTTTTTATATTTTTTCTTTGTATTTAATTTTTGATAGTTTGATTAATATGTGTCTTGGTGCGTTTCTCCTTGGATTTATCCTGTATGGGACTCTCTGCGCTTCCTGGACTTGATTGACTATTTCGTTTCCCATATTAGGGAAGTTTTCAACTATAATCTCTTCAAATATTTTCTCAGTCCCTTTCTTTTTCTCTTCTTCTTCTGGGACCCCTATAATTCAAATGTTGGTGCATTTTAATGTTGTCCCAGAGGTCTCTGAGACTGTCCTCAATTTTTTTCATTCTTTTTTTAAATTCTGCTCTGTGGTAGTTATTTCCACTGTTTTATCTTCTGGGTCACTTATCCGTTCTTCTGCCTCAGTTATTCTGCTATTGATTCCTTCTGGGGAATTTTTAATTTCATTTATTGTGTTGCTCATCATTGTTTGTTTCTCTTTTAGTTCTTCTAGGTCTTTGTTAAATAAATGTTTCTTGTATTTTCTCCATTAGATTTCCAGGATTTTTGATCATGTTTACTATCATTACTCTGAATTCTTTTTCAGGTAGACTGCCTATTTCCTCTTCATTTGTTTGGTCTGGTGGGTTTTTACCTTGCTCCTTCATCTGCTGCATATTTCTTTGTCTTCTCGTTTTGCTTAACTTACTGTGTTTGGGGTCTCCTTTTCACAGGCTGCAGGTTTGTAGTTCCTGTTATTTTTGGTGTCTGCTTCCAGTGGGTAAGGTTGGTTCAGTGGGTTGTGTAGGCTTCCTGGTGGAGGGTGTGGTGCCTGTGTTCTGGTGGATGAGGCTGGATCCTGTCTTTCTGGTGGGCGGGACTGCATCTGGTGGTGTGTTTTGGGGTGTCTGTGAACTTATCATGATTTTAGACAGCCTCTCTGCTAATGGGTGGGTTTGTGTTCCTGTCTTGCTAGTTGTTTGGCATGGGGTGTCCAGCACTGGAGCTTACTGGTCACTGAGTGGAGCTGGGTCTTAGTGTTGAAACGGAGATCTCTGGGAGAGCTCTCGCCAATTGATATCATGTGGGTCCGGGAGGTCTCTGGTGGACCAATATCCTGAACTTGGCTCTCCCACCTCAGAGGCTCAGGCCTGACACCCGACCGGAGCACCAAGATGCTGTCAGCCACACAGCACAAAAGAAAAGGGAGAAAAAAAGAAATAAATAAAATAAAATAAAATAAGTTATTAAAGCAAAAAACTATTATTAAAATTTAAAAAGTATTTTTTTAAAAAAAGAAGAGAGCAACGAAACCAATAAACAAATCCACCAATGATAACAAGTGCTAAAAATTAAACTAAGATAAACATAGAAATCAGCAAGTAGTCAGTTGCCTACAGCAAACCCCAAGTCTACAGTTGCTCCCAAAGTCCACTGCCTCAATTTTGCGATGATTCGTTGTCTCTTCAGGTATTCCACAGATACAGGGTACATCAAGTTGATTGTGGAGATTTAATCCACTGTTCCTGAGGCTGCATGGTGAGATTTCCCTTTCTCTTCTTTGTTCACACAGCTCCTGGGGTTCAGCTTTGGATTTGGCCCTGCCTCTGCATGTAGGTCGCTCTGTGGCATGTGTTCTTCACCCACATAGGATGGGGTTAAAAGAGCAGCTGATTAGGGGGCTCTGGCTCACTCAGGCTGGGAGGAGGCAGGGGTATGGAATGCAGGGCAAGCCTGTGGTGGCAGAGGCCGGTGTGACATTGCAACAGCCTGAGGAGCACCATGTGTTCTCCCGGGGAAGTTGTCCCTGGATCACAGGACCCTGGCAGTGGCGGGCTGCACAGGCTCCCAGGAGGGGAGGTGTGGAGAGTGACCTGTGCTCGCACACAGGCTTGTTGGTGGCGGCAGCAGCAGCCTTAGCGTCTCATGCCCGTCTCTGGTGTCCACACTGATAGCTGCAGCTCGTGCCTGTCTCTGGAGCTCGTTTAGGCAGTGCTCTGAACCCCCTCTCCTCGTGCACCCCAAAACAATGGTCTCTTGCCTCTTAGGCAGGTCCAGACTTTTTCCTGGACTCCCTCCTGGCTAGCAGTGGCGCACTAGCCCCCTTCAGGCTGTGTTCACGCAGCCAACCCTAGTCCTCTCCCTGGGATCTGACCTCCGAAGCCCAAGCCTCAGCTCCCAGCCCCCGCCCGCCCCAGCGGGTGAGCAGACAAGCCTCTCGGGCTGGTGAGTGCCGGTCGGCACCGATCCTCTGTGCGGGAATCTCTTTGCTTTGCCCTCTGCACCCCTGTTGCTGTGCTCTCTTCCATGGCTCCGAAGCTTTCCCCCTTTCACCCCCTGTCTCTGCCAGTGAAGGGGCTTCCTAGTGTGTGGAAACTTTTCCTCCTTCATGGTTTCCTCCCAGAGGGGCAGGACCCGTCCCTATCCTTTTGTCTCTGTTTTTTCTTTTTTCTTTTGCCCTACCCAGGTACGTGGGGAGTTTCTTGCCTTTGGGGAAGTCTGAGGTTTTCTGCCAACGTTCAGTAGGTGTTCTGTAGGAGTTGTTCCACATGTATATGTGTTTTTGATGTATTCGTGGGGAGGAAGGTGATCCCACGTCTTACTCCTCCGCCATCTTGAAGGTCCCTCCCGGCAGCAGCATTTTTAAATCTGCATCATAGGTCATCATAATGGGAAGACCGGTGAAAGCAATTTCACACTGAAACACTCTCCTGCTGCCTGTAACTTGGCTCAGCAAATGTCACCCCACAACTATTTACTACCATATTGTTTTGACATTAGCTTATAAATAATGTCAACCTAGAGACCAAGGGATGACGCTATGCAACAGCAGCTGTGATGGGATGGTCCAGAAAGGCAACGAAAGCCTCACTAACATCTGAGGAGGAGGCGTTCAAAGTAAACTCCAGCAATTACCAAGAATCATAACTTCCCCCATAAAAACAGTCTGAGCAAAGCCTAAATGGTGCTTAAAATAGCATTTCTCGCCAAAACTGCCTCATAAAATTGCAGAACCCAGTTGAGATAGCTATATCTATCATAGGCCTTCAGGCAAATAAACCTCAGATTGATGGGGATGATGTCAAATGGAATTCCTTTAGGTTTTATATTCACATTGACATTCTGATTCCAGGCACCAGATGCGAGCTGGGAGCCAAATGGTTTATTAGTCATGTTTTTCAAAGTGAGAGCTGAGGGACATAAAGAAACTTAGCGGGGGAAACCCTATTGTTGATATTGTGCACGATCATTGTGAAACTCTGAATGCTTTATGATGGTCTTTCCACATCATACCTTAAACTTATATTTTCCCAAATCATTTTTGTATCTCTGTTCTGCTGCTAGGAAGATGGCTTTCTAGAATGAGCCATAGCCATGATTCTTGTCATCTCAACAGCTCTGATCACCGTGTTCCAGTGAAAAAGGAGGCATCCAACCTCTCTGCATTTAAGTTCCCTCATTGGCTACTTGGGTGATTTTGATGCCTCCGTCCTAGTTTTGCTGCGATGATTAAGTGAGCGAGAGGGGGCCTAGAGAGTGCTAAGTCTGGTGCCTGGTACCCAGGAAGCACACAACTAATTTTTGTTGTTTTAGGTTTTACATTTACGTCTGTTATCATTTCGAATTAATCTTTTCAGCGGCTACAAGGTATGGAATAAGATTCATTATTATGCATATGGGTATCTAATTATATGAACACTATTTGTTTAAAAAGGCTATCCTTTGTTCATTGAATTGCTCTTGCACCATTACTGCAAATCAATTGACCAAATACTTGTAAATTTTTTCCTGTACTTTTAATTATTTTTTAAATTATTTAATTATTTTTTAATTATTTTTTCTTTGATCTATATGTCTATCCGTTCTCTACTACCACACTGGTTTGACTACTGTAGCTTTATAGTAAGTCTGGAAACATTTAGTGTGAATACTAAATAGTTCTTATATTTCAAAATTATTTTGAATATTTCATTTCCTTTTCCTTTCCATACAATCTTTAGAATCAGTCTATCAATTTCTACCAAAAACGCTGCTGGTATTTGTTTGGAATTACATTGAATTTGTAGATTGGTTTGAGGAGAAGTGACATCTTAAAATTGATTCTTCCAATTTATGAACATAGTATATCTCTCCATTAACTCAGGTCTTTCTTGATTTCTTTAATTAAGATTTTGTAGTTTTCAGCACAAAGACCTTTCAGGTATTTTGTAAGAGTTATACTTAAATATTTCATGTTCTTTGATTCCATGGTAAATGGTACGGGTTTATTTCAAATTGCAGTTGTTCATGACTAGGATATAAAAATGTGTTGTAAATTGATCTGGTGTTCAGCAATCTTGCTAACTTCATTTATTAGTTTTATGAGGTTATTTTGCAGATTCTTTGGGATTTTCTACATGGAAAAAAAATCACATTGTATATGAAGAGACAGTTTTATTTCTTCCTTTCCAAGCTCTATGGGTTTTTTTGGTGTTTTTTTATTTCTTTTTTGCCTCATTGCACTAAGACCTCTGGTTGATCTTGAATAAGAGTCATGAGTAGCCTTGTTCTTAGGTTGAAGGAATTTAGTTGCCTTTAAGTAGGATGTTAATTCTACTTTTCTTTGTATGTGTCTTTCATCAGGTTGAGGATCCCCTTATATTCTTACTTTGCTGAGAAATATTTCTTAAAAATCAAGAATGATGTTGAATTTTGTCAAAGCCTTTTATTTTTTGCATCTACTAAATTATCATGTTTTTTTCTTCTTTATTCTGTTGATACGGTGAGTCTTATTGATTGATTTTCAAATGTTGAGCTAGCCTAGCATTTGCAGAGTAAAACTACTTGGTCATAATGCATTATACCTTTTATAAACTGTTGGAATTGATTTGCTAGGTTTTAAAAAATCGTATTTGCATCTGTGTTCATAAGGGGTCATGGCCTGTAGTTTTCAGATATTCTGTATTTTTGTCATTTTTCAATAATTTTTATCTTTCAAGAAATGTATTCACTTCGACTAGCTTGTTATATTTGTTGTTGTGTTGTTGATAATCTTTCCTTTCTACAATTTTAATGTCTTAAGACCTAAGGTAATACCCCCTCTTTTATTCCTGATGTTGGCAATGTGTGTCTTCTCTTTTTCTCTTATTTTCCTGATTAGTCTGACTCTTGGCTTATCAAATTTATTGATCTTTCCAAAGAACTAGCTTTTGATTTCATTGAATTTTCATTTGTCCATGTTTTATTTCATTGACTTACATTGGTATATTAATTTTTTCCTTCCTTTTCCTTCTTTCTGTTTAATTTGATTTTCTTTTTCTAGGTCCTTCTGGTGAAAGTTGGTCAACAGTGCAAATTTATTTGGCCAGCTAATAGCACAGCAGTAATGCTTAATGTGTAATTAGCATTTTAAACCATAGGAGCAGCCCTATAGACCTGGTAGGATTTTCCCTTGACCTGGCCGCTGATAAACTGGGAGCTACTTCATATGACTATAGGATGTGACAAAGGAAATAATGAAAGAATGCCAGGGATTTAGAGAACCTTGTATGCAGGGCTAAGTAATTTCCCTTTTGCTAAAGTATATTGATAGATTTGAGTTGTAGAAACGTTGTTCTGGCCTTAGTGAGAATAGATGAGAATGGGCCTGAGTAGAGATACACTTCCCAGGTGGCTCCTGCAATAGTACAGGAATGTGATAACATATGTCTTAACTAAAGTAGGGGTGGTGAGGAGGGAGGAAAAATGCAGACTTAAAAGATTGGAGGGATAGACTTGGTGATGTGGAGGGACTGGAGGAAGGAGAAGAAGGATGACACCCTGGTGGCTGGCTCAGGTAGTGGGCAGGAAAATGATAGACTGAGAATATAGGAAGAAATTTATTCAATGAATATAATGCCTCTATACACACACACATATGGCAGGGATTTGGGGCATCTTGGTTTTAAATGCTGGTGGAATTTCCAGCTTGAGAGGTCCAAGGACTATTGGATGAGCCGATTTTGCTATCTGGAGAGGGGTCTGAGTGGAGACATGGAATATAGATTTGATGGATTCTGTATCAAAAAAAAGTTATAAAATTCTTAGGAAACCGGACATTATTGGTCACAGGGGGGTTTTCCAGGAGTATAATGTTCTCTGACACTGGACTCTATTCATGGTCATGAGATGTACACTAGAACACGTCCCATATTTCCAAAGGAAAAATTAATTTCAAAAATTAATTTCACGATTAAATTAATTTTATGATGAGAGAATTAATTCCATGATGATCTCTGCTTTGAAAGCTGATTTGGTCAGCTGGAAGAAAAGCCTGTTACAAACAGTAGTAGAAATAGCAGGAAGACATTCTTGCTACAGAAGGTATTTTTATGGCTGGTTTTTCTTATTTCCGAAGTAACACTTGCACATAGTTTTGTTGCTGTGTTAAAGTAGTACTGTGTGTCTTCCAGTCCCAGGTCTCAGTCACTCTACCTAGCAACCCTCACACCCCTATTTCCCAGAGGCAGCCGCTTTCTAGACTTTGGACTGTCTAATTTAGCAGTTAATTGCATATGTAAAAATAACATGCTTATACTGCTATTTCATCTTTTATATATTTAAATATATTTCTTATCTTCCATTTGGGGTAGAGAATTTAGTTTTTTTAACTCCCTCTGAGAGGCACAGAGCCTTCTCTTTATCTGAAATTCTCAAAATAATAACACCGTAATTTTAAGTAAGTCCATATTTAATGTTTACACTAATATGACCATGTAAATAGTGTCCTCTGCTGAGTCACGTAGTCTACTACCATTATGTTTCTATTTTTATACGACTTTCTGTTTTACAAAAAAGTTAACTATTTTCTCATTTTATGTGGTTAGTAGTTGTCTATGCACTGATCACTAATTCTTGCCCTCAACGCCCTCCCCCAGATCTGTGAACTTCTCTCTGTACTATTTTCTATTTGATAATCAGCTCTGTTTACCTACTCAGTTTTTATGCCAAACTTCCCTCCTGAATCTCTCTAGTTTCCTGTTCCCATCTATATTGGAGAATGTGGCTAGCTCTACAGGGGCAGATGCCTCGTGATAACTTTACTTGTAAGTTGAGATTGCTCAGTGAGGGGGTAGTGAGTAAGAGGAAAGAGAAGATGGCAAAAAAGGTAGAAATTCCTATTTAATCCTCTCAGACAAAAAAGGGGAGAGACGGCAACTTCCTGAAGTCCAGTTATTGGTTTATTTGGGCTCAACATCCAAAGTTGCAAATGCTTTACTGTCACCTTCAATTTCTCCTTCAACCTTCTTCCTGGACTTACTTTCTTTTCTGTCTTCATCTACCTACAATCATTTTTCTGCAGACTTCATGTAGAGTGTAATCGCTGATCACCTGCTTTTCCCCTCAGACCCCTGCACTTTGTTTATTCTTTCTTTAATTTGTTATGTTTACCCTGCTTACTTCCAGAGAATTCTTGAAATGAAACAGATCTTTTTATCAGTCTGCCTTCTACTGAGCCCCTGATGCTTGATCTCTGAGCACCTGTCTGAGTCCTCTCCCCTTCCCCTGCTCTGCCCTGGGAGGGGCTCTCCTTCTCTGCCATGTGCCAAGCTCTGAAGACCCCACTCCTTGCAGATATACCTGTTCAGTCTGTTCCCAGCTGACTGAGCCACTCTTGGGTATAGAAGGGTCTATTGACCCTCTATCTTTCAGGATGCTCCATCATTTGAGAAAGGAAAAGAACTGTCACCTAGAGGATGGTCCCTCCTAGATATAAACTGCAGATCCCACCTCCTGTCACTCCTACGTGGGAGGGCAGTATCGTGGCAGAGCCTGCCCCATCACTAGTCATCTACATGGATGCTGTACATTTGTCACATCGAGTCCCCATTTTTAGTAAATGCCTCTCTTCCACTAAGTTTAGATGCTCCTTAAGGCAGCAGCAGAACATTTTGTATTCACTGCAGTCATGGGCATAAGAAGAATCAAGTCACTTGCTGCTTCTCCATCTTCAGCTGGACCTGGATACCAGCTAATATCATCAAAGGTTGTCAGCGTCCGCAGAGGCTGCAGGAGGAGATTAATCCCCACCCTTATGCTCTCAAAGGAGTGGTCCGTGCTGAAAGTTTCCTCTGCCCTGCAGAGAAACAGGTGCCAGAAAAAACAGAAAAAGGCTCTCTCTCTTTCTTTTCTCTTTTTCTCCATGTCAGACAAGGAGCTGACATGTTTGCCTGAAATCACCTCCGCTGCAGGGGATGCAGGTCTGCAGAACAACCACAGGATTAAAGCAATACATTTCAAAGACTCTATAGCTCTAATTAGCAGAAGGCACTACACGACGCTGGGCTTCGTGGTCATGGTCAAAGCTAGAGGTTTAATCAGACTCTCTAAATATGACTTGAATCTCAAATTATTTTCATATTTTAAAATTCCAAACTCTTTTTTTTTCTGATGGCTGTTAGGCCTCTTTATTTGGCTGAAAAACATTTGAAGCGTGAAGCTGATGAGACAATCAGCGCCAGCACCATCACGAAGCATCCTTGTGTCCAAACTCTTATAAGATTTTTTTTTTTAACTCAGAAAAGAAAATCTCACACAGCAACTGTAAACATCACATTTCTGAGCTTTTTCTTAACAGAAAATTGAAAGCCTGACTCATTAATCAACCACGGCAGACATGGCAACCCACCCTCCTGGAAACCGTCTTTTCCACCCCCATTTATGGGATTTGATTTGCTTTTTTATTCCTTGGTTAGGTGTATCTGGCCTCTAAACATTCTCCCTTCTTCTATCTCTGATTCTTCTCTTCTCCCGAGATTCTGTCCCGTGGAGTTTCTTAGCTCTCCTTCCCGAAGCAATACAGGCAGCCAGGTCCCAACCAGGATGCCAATTAGCCGTCTCACTCTGGGTACCACCTGGAGTTACTGGTGCCATTCAAGCCAGGTACCCTGAGATGCTCACTGAGTTTTAACATGATGTGATTCACCTTGGATTGCAACAACTCAAATGAGCCACAGGGTGAAGCCGTCCAGTCTTTTACAAGTCACTGCTTTGGTGCCCTTGCTGTGCCTCTGGAGCTAGTGGTGCCTGATGGAACCAATCCCATGATTGCCTGTCAAGGAGGAAACAGGCATAGCCCAGAGCCATACGAGATCATCAATGGTGGGTTCTGGAGTTAACACTGAACCTATGCCTCTGACCTCAAAATTCAGTCTTCTTTTATGACTCTTCATTGCCTACACAGTATCTTCCCCGTAAATAAATTAAGCAATTCAAATCAGAGATAGAGCACCACACAATGTTGGCCATCTTCTTGGGAGACCTGGGAATCCTCCTTCAGAAAGTCAGGTCCTTGGAGCTTGGAGCACCCATACCCTGAAGCCGATGGACACCCAAATGGCATTGCTCACTAGTGACTGAACTTCAAGTGCATTCTCTTCCTCCATCCTTTCTACTTTCACTGCTGCCTCCATTCTGTCAGTTAAGGTGATGAGAGCTACTGAAAATCCATCAAAGTATCACCCCTTCTGCACAACATTGACTTATGATTGACAATTTATACCTGTCAGAACTCAGAGAGGATATTGCAATTCCCCAAGGCAGGGCAGCAGGAGGGGTCTGTCTCTTCACCTGAGGCAGCCTGCAAGATGGAAGGGCAGAGGGTCGGGGGGAGTTAGAAGGTCAACATGTATAGGGGTGGTCTGTGGTCTCCAGCTGAGAAAGCAAAAAATTAATACAGCATTAGTTTAAAGCTTCGGAAGAATGTTCCACAAGACACGTTCCACTAAATTATTGTTTCATGGATGTTAATAATAGTGTCTTTTGGGAAAAGTTTCTGTGGTGAAATAGGGTATAAAACAACAGCTCAACCAGGTTTATTTGGGATTATTTCTACAGGACTGTATGTAAGCATTTCCCAAACACTAAATAAAGCATTCTGCAAAGCCTATTTTGCAGAATACATTTTGTTTTTTTCCTACTGATTCCTTTGTTTCTGTCGTATATTCTTCTTTCGTTTCCACAACAGTTCTGTGACTTAGTTATGGTTCTAAGTCCCACTTTGAGATGAGGAACATGGAGGTTTAGCAAAATACTGATATTTCCAGGGCCACGTGGATCACAAGTAGTAGAACTTTGGGTTGGTTTCCTGGCTGCAGGATCAGTTCTGGATTTGCTCTGCGGTCACCCTTGGAAAACCCTACTCTTTCAATCTTCACATTGGATAATATTATTACTCAGTTCTTAGAGGGTAAAATGAGTTTCAAATGCAAATGTAGCATAAAATACAAAGTTCTCTATAAATGCTAGTTATACTATTTCAGAAATTCACTAGCACTAACATCTTTATATGTAAATTCAAACCTTTGGCCGACATGATTTTTTAGTCTCGTCCAGTTCAGTAGGTCTCTGATTTGGGTAAGATAAGAACTAAATGAGGGTCAGAACACTTGAGCTAAGGTGACAACTGTGGGATACCAGGGAGACTGTGTTCCTTCTCCAAGTTTCAGATCTGGATTTTTAAATAATTTTTTTTCCTTCTTCTCTCCTCCTCCCCTCCTCCTTTACCCCCTTCCCCTCATTTTCCTCCTTTCCCCTCATTTTCCCCCTTCCCCCTCCTTTTCCCCCTTCCCCCTCCTTTTCCCCCTTCCCCCTCCTTTTCCCCCTTCCCCCTCATTTTCCCCCTTCCCCCTCATTTTCCCCCTTCCCCCTCATTTTCCCCCTTCCCCTCCTTTTCCCCCTTCCTCTCCTTTTCCCCCTTCCCCCTCCTTTTCCTCCTTCCCCTCTTCCTCTTCCTCGTGCTTCTTCTTCTTGATGTACTATTGATTTACAATGTTGTGTTAGTTTCAGGTGTACAGCAAAGTGATTCAGTTATGCATACATATTTATCTATTCTTTTTAAGATTCTTTTCCCTTATAGGTTATTAGAAGATATTCAGTATAGTTCCCTGTGCTATACAGTAAGTCCGTGTTGGTTATCTATTTTATATATAGTATTGTGTATATATTTAATATTTTTTATTTTTAAATGGTGCATAGTATTGTTTTCTCTGACTCTTATAGAGCTTTTGGAAATCTAATGTGGTAATAAACATGTGAATCGTTCCATGAGAATACACTGAATTGTACGTTATAAGCTACTAGCATTATTCTCTTCCTTGTGACATGAATGACGGCAGCGATTGTGGGTAATTTGTATCTGAGCCTTTTGCTCAGGGGAAGGAACATGCAAACAGCAGGGAGAAACACAAGTGGAAAATAGGACACGGATGAAGTAAATCTTTCATGAAAATGCAGAAGGGTCGTTAGGACAGAGCCTTCGCTGCCTGGCTGGCTAACTTCCTAGACAGAATTCCTCCACTCCTGAGAACAAACAGTGCATTGTGACAAAAATGAGAATCATTTCTTTCTGAAGGAATATTGTTTTATTCAGGCAAAAAGGGCAGACAGCAGAGAGCAGAAGTACAAAGGGCAAGTTGAAATTGGAGGACAGAGTTTAAAGGAAGGCTTATGGGCATTTTTAAAAACAAAAGTAGGACATGACTTAAAAGAAGAAAACATCATCTAAATTTACACTTATAGCATGATGACAACTATATATAAAAGAGCAATGCAGTGGGAAACAGTCCATGAGAAAATTCATCGTATGTTGTTAAGAAGGGATGCTTGGATTATTGTTAATTGCAATGACCAAAATTTCCTGAGAATTTATCTATTCCAGATACAATCCACATGTTAGCTTGGAACACCCCAGCTGAGTAAATTTCATATTCCATTTCACAGGCGAGGAAGTTAACATTTGGAAAGATTTTTGTTGCTGTGTCTTGTCTTTAATCTTTCATGTTATAAGCAGGTGTTATGGTTTAATTTTAAAAATTTGACTAATACACGTGTGATGAATCCTAATTATTTCAACTTGCCTTAAGGTTTATAAAACTGAACAAATCACGAGAACACATTTTTCCTGGTCGTCTGTCCTCATCACTGACTTCCTTCCGCAATAACGTCGTGCGTTTTTCTTTCCCCTTTACCTTTCTCCACGTTCTTTTGCAACCCTTGCTGTTCTTGGAATCCAACCCATTCATCTATTCCCCCGGCCAGATCCTCACCCTCTCCACTCTGTGACTTGTAACTCATAAGCTGCAGAAGGCATTCCTGGAGCAACCCTACATGTTATCTGCAGATTCTGTTTCTAGCAAAAGGCTCGGTGAGGCAGAGAAATGGAGGGATTGTCACCTTAACCCTGGCCATCATGGGTCCCAGCATGGAGCTCTGTCCAGTCAGGTTCTCTGCAACCTCTGTAAAAGCCTCTCCCCCAGATTTTCTGCTGGTTTAGCTCAGAGAATACGCACCACCTCGTTCGTGGTCCCTTTCTCTTCCCCACCCCAGTCCCCTCTTTCACCTCTTCCCCATATACTGCAGGCCATCCTCACCAGAATCTCTGACTGCAGGAAAGGGTGAACCAATCAATGTCACTTTAAAACAATAGTCAATTTTTTTTTTTTTTTTTGCGGTACGCGGGCCTCTCACAGTTGTGGCCTCTCCCGCTGCGGAGCACAGGCTCCTGACGCGCAGGCTCAGCGGCCATGGCTCACGGGCCCAGCCGCTCCGCGACACGTGGGATCTTCCCGGACCGGGGCACGAACCTGTGTCCCCTGCAGCAGAAGCCCCAATAGTCAATATTTTTAAAGTAGTGACAAACACTGTTTTGAATATTTTACACATAATATTTAATTTAATTCTTTTAACTATTCTAAGAGGTAGGTACCTTACGAAGGAGGAAACTTGGCACAGAGAATTTAATTAACTCACCCAAGGTAAGACAGCTGGTAAGTGGTGGTGCTTTTATATACATTCAAACATATGGAATTTAGCTCCAATATAAACATTTTCTTAACTGATAAGCAGTGAGAGGAAGATATCTAGGAAGGAATAAACAAACCCTCCCAAGCCCCACCTTCCCAATAACCAAATATCAAGGTCAAGCTCGGTGAGCCTGAGTGACAGCAATACATCCTAAGCATCACATGTCTGTGCGCCATCGGTGAGAAGCTTATTGCAAAAACATTAACAATACTAATATTCCTATAATTTCAATTACCAAGTTATACTTTAATTGTTGATTTCTAACTTAATCATATTGAGGTCACAAAAAATGGTCTGCATGCTACTGATTCTTTGGCCGGTAGTCATTTTTGTCCAAGTGTTTTAGTAAAGAATGTATGTTCTCTGCTTAGAGTCAGGCTCTATGTAAGTCCTATAAAACAAGTCTGCGGATATAAAATCAAATTAACCATCCCTGCCTGGGACCTGATGCGCCTCCTGAATGACGCATTCTTCTCTTTCATCAATTTGGAAATTCACAACCTTGGAGCCCGTCTCAGCCCCACTCTCTCTAATCCCTCCCACTCTGCTCTTTCTTGAACTCCTGTAAGATATATGTTGGATTTGCTCATTTTAGTTTCCACATCTCCTGACCTCTCTTTTATATTTTCCCCATGTTGTTTTTCTGTGTTGCATTCTGGGTAAATACATGCAATTCCGTGTTCTAGTTTCCTAATTATTTCTTCAGTTGTGTACATTTGGGCTGTCTAATTTGTCCATTGTGATTCTAATTGCAATGACTACATTTTTCATTTCTGCAAGTGCTGTTTGGTTCTTTTACAAAAATGACTGGCTTTTCCAGATAAGATCTCAATTCTGTCTCACTTGTTTAGTCATTCATAATTTAAAATTTTTAAAATATATTTATTTTTAATCTATATCAAAATATTATCTTAAAGTCTGGGGAGTCTAAATAGCTTGCTTGTTTGTTTGCTTTGTATTCTGCTACTGTCACTCTCACTGGCTAGATCCTCTTGTGTTTTATAATTTTAGTTTTGAGCTCATTCATTCTGATTTCATTTCTGTGAATCCTGAATGAACTGGATTGAGAGTATGCCTTCCAGAGAAGATTTGAGGACCAGTTTGCCATGTGTTTCTGGGGCCTTACAAGTCTCTGACTGTATTTGTGATAATATTTAAAGTTTGGGAATCTTGGACTCTGTACACAGTTGGGATCTCGAACCCCATTGTAGCAGAACTGTGTTAGCACATGACAGATGCTCTTTGGATGTATGTATATTGCATGTGAAAAGGAATGAGGGAAAAAAAAGAGCGAAACCAGTGCATTATTTTCATGCTTTCTTTGAAAAAGTTGCCAAAATCAAGCAAAAAAAATTTTTTAATTAAGAAAAACTAAATGTAATCCTGGTTCTTCCAGAGGGCATGTCTTTACAGGCTTTTAAGTGCTGCAGTTTGGTAATTCCTAAATCATTATTGACTAAATCAGAATTTATATATTTCTCTGACTAATCATAAAACATTGGAATTAAATAGGGCCTCAGAGATCCCACAGGCCACCTGCCTCATGGCATAATTTAGGGTCACACTGTTTCTCCAAGGCTGAGCGTTTGCCAGTTGCTCTAAGGAAAGGGTTTGAATTGTTCATAGTGTGTATCCAATTGGAAAAAGAAATATGTGAACAGGAAAGAAAGTTTGAAGTTCAAATTGGCCTTAGCCAGTGAAATGCCGTATCTCAGATCACTGATAAAACCATCCTGACAACACATTCTGCTGTGTTTTCTCCCCAAGGGCCTTTCTGTGGAAGGCCTCTTCCCTACCAAAATGTGGCGATAGTTCTAAAGTGGCACATGATGTGACTGAACAGCCCACCAGTCTCAAGCTTAGGGATGTCCAAGGATTTAGCTTTGATTCACCCCCCAAACAGGGCATTTCAATGACTCTGGAAATGTTATTTGATTTTATTAATATTTGCTGGCTCTGGAGGTACAGACCAAAACCTAATCCCAGGGCACAAGTGACTTCTGTTTTCACCTCTCTGTTATCCGAGAACACTTATTATCAGGCAAGTCCTGGGATCACTGGGACATGACAGCACTGGAAGCTGGCAAAAATTGTGACCACCCCCCCACCCCGATCTGAATCTCCTGGTTTCTACCTGCTCCTGATTCTTTGTTTGGAAACACCATTTCCCTAAACAAGTCACTCTCTGGGGTCTAATGACTCAGCCATAAACAAACAAATGTGAGGCTTCCTCTAGTATCCATTAAGCATTTCCTTGCTTGAGTGATTGTTTCTACAACTATGTCCGCGATGGGCTCCCATCCGGTCCTCGGAGAGCAGCTCATATAAGAAGGATCCACTCTCCTGTGGTCTTGTGAGTTTAGAGAAGATGCCCATACTGGGGTTTGGGGCACGAGGAAGTCAGTCAAGATACAGAGGAACCTTTTGTTTAACTGTAGAGAGAGGATGGATGGGTGAACAAGTGGTGCTGATAACAGGGCCAGAGCCACTGTAGCCGAAAATACTCTGCAGGCTTCAAGCTTGTTCTGCTAACACAGAAAAACATTTTGAAAATTGCTCCCAGGAATTAAGATAGAACCAAAACTGACCTTGGGTTATCAGGGCCTGGGGTCATGCCCCTTGATCTTGCACTGGCTGTGTGACCCGCGAGAGATAACTTGACATTTCTGAGCTTCAATTCCCTTACCTGGGAAATGAGGCAACTCAAACCTGAAGATCTCAAAAATCAACTCAAACATTGAAGTTCTGTGATTCTGGTTTCGTCATTTGACCGTTGGAGAGACTGAGTCTTGAGAACTAAAATGTCTTGCCCACAGTGACGTGGTTGGGAAGTGACAGAACTGAGGCCAGAGTTCAGGTCCCCTCACCTCCCTGACCCCCATTTCCAGGACCCTCCCGTCACCTCCCACTCCCCTGAAAACACAAGGAGGAATTTCATCACACTGTGCAGTCAAGGAGGAGTTGGGGGACTTTGGGCTCTCAGGTCTCCGAATCCTCATTTTCACATATTTGTCTGTTTCTTCTACTGTTTACGTTTGGTAAATTGTCTATAAAATGTTCGTGCTTTGGGCAAGCCCTTTTTCTCCGGAAGGGAAACAGAACTGTATGACTCATCCTTTCTACATAATTAAACTGCTGTCAGGACCATGGACTGATCACCGCACACGGATGTCCTGCCTAGGTCCACCTGGGGCTCCAGTGACATCACTCTTGGACTGAGAGATGGGGTGGGTGGAGTTCCCTCCTTCCCTTCCCTTCCCGAATCAGCCTGAGCTCAAACTACATTCCCACCTGTGCAGTCGGCATTGATAAAATATGCCAGTCCCAGGCCATTTCGCCTCGCCCGTCACCAACCTGACCTCCGACATTTGTACACACAGCAACCTTTCTTGGACAGCTCTTCTTACCTTGTTTAATTGGATAACACCTACCTGTTTGTCATGAGTCAGCCCAACGTCACTCCACTGTGAAGACTTCCTGGGTTTCACCACCTCCCCAAACCCAGATGAACACGGTGCTTCCCTTCCCTGTACCTTCCCGAGCAGGTCTATCAGGATGTCCCCCTGCCAGTGGGTCTCTCCTCCCACCGTGGTGCCCTCGGACTGGAGTGCTGGCCCTCCTTCCACCCTTTGTTTGGTTAATTCTCCAGCAAATTCTAAACCTCCACTACGGGTTTACTCCTCAGGGAAGCCAGTCCTGACCTGTGCATCCCCACAAGACAGTAAGTTCCTTTGTACTACACTGTATGGATTCTAAATATGAAATCGCTGTCTCCGTTAGAGTTTAACCTCTAGGATGGCAAGGACAGGGTTGATTTTGATCATTATAGCAATTTTTGTAGTACTTTATTGATGCATAATAAGTGCTCAATAAATAGTTGCTGAATGAACACATCTACTGAGATCTCCATTGGGTCCATTCTTCCTGGTGGGCTGTGAGCTTTGTGGGGCAGGGGCTGTGCCCATTAGTCTTGTAGCCTCAGCACCTAGAACAGTGGTTGGCAATTAGTAACTGCTTACTAATTAATCAATATCATAATTTTAATTGTCACCAGAGAGACAAACCTGATGTGGTGGAAGCTAAGTCACAAAGTAAACCATAGGGGTGGGGAAGGGGGTTATTCCCGTTACCTAAGAGGCAACGAGCTCCAAACTCAGAGTGTCTATCAACACTAGCCACAGAGAGAGCAAGAGAGATGAACCCCAAAGGAGAAATTTGAGGGGTCCAGCCTGGTCCCCAAGATTGAAGACCACTGGTGAACAGGACACGCAGTTGCCATTTCTAAGCAGGAAACCTGTTTCTGGTCAGCTTCTCCACTCGTGTGAAGGAAGTGACTGTACGTGCGATGGGTGGGGATATCCACCAACCTTACAGTCCTGCAGTGCAGTGAGGTTGGACTCATCCATGAGTGTTGAGGACCTTGGACAGAATTCTGGCTGCAGGGAAACAGCCCTGCAGTAGACTGAGCCTCAGGGCTGCCTTCTCTGCCTCGGGCAAAACATTTCTACAGGCCCAGTGTTTCCCAAGAGCAGCAGGAGGAAGATGTGCTCACAGAGGGTGACAGCCTTGTAGATGAGCTCGAAATGTCAGCTCAGGACAGGCACCAGCTTAAGCTGGAATAGCCCTGTCGCTTTTCCTCAAAGATTGTGTTAATTTTTTTTTTTTTAATTTTGAGATAATCGCAGATTTACCTGCAGTTGTACGGAATAATACAGAGAGATCCCTGTGTACCCCTTTTCCAGTTTCCCTCAAGGATAACATCTTGCAAAACGAGAGTGCAGTATCACAACCAGGATATTGACATTGATTCAATCCCTAAACTTATTCAGATCTCCCCAGTGTTATGTCTACTCATGCGTTTAATAGTTCTGTGTCATTTTAGCACCTGTGTAGGTTGTGTATTCGCCACCGCAGTGAACAGAGAGAAAGGCCATCCCCAAAAGAATCCCTCCTGTTGCCCTCTTTTAAATCACACCCATCTCCATTCTCTCTACCCCACAACGACTCATCTGTTCTCCATTTCTGTAATTTTGTCATTTAACAAATGTTACATAAATGGAACCAACTAGAATGTAACTTCTTGAGATTGGCCTGTTTTTACTTAGCATAATTCTCTGGAGATTCAAGGCGGTTGTATTTATCAATAGTACATTCTTGTGTGCTGCTGTGTAGTATTCCACGGTGTGGATGGACCACACTGTGGTCAACCCATCCCTCATTCGAGGGCAAAACAGTCGCTTCCAGTTTGGGGCTGTTATGAATAAAACTGATAAAACATTTATGCGTAGGCTTTTGTGAGTGTACCTCTTTAGTTCTGTAGAATAAGTGTTCAAAAGTGCAAGTACAGGGTTGTAGCATGCAAGCCCATGTGGATGAGACCATGTCTTTGTTATTAACAGATGTATGTCCAGGGCCTATCTTAATGCCCAACACATAATCAAAAATCAATAAATAAAGGAATGGACCGACTCTCAGTAAGTTTTGGAGATTCATTTGTGGCTTCATATCCTCCAGAAGGTCTTCTGCACATCCCAGAAAATACCTTTCTCTCCTTAGCAATTTGGATTCTGTATGAAATTATCTATTTATGTCCCTGTCTCCACCAGACTGAGATCTCTTTAAGAGACAGAGATGTCGTGTTTATCTTTGTCACCATAGCATTTAGGCCATTGTCTGTCCCATAAGACATTATCTGTAAGTAAATGCTGAATGGAAAAAAAATGAACTAGATTATCTGTTCTCACCTTAGACACCCTGCTCCCTCTGGAGCCATCAGGATCTCTCATGTATTTATCATTTTATAAACTGGGAAAGAAAGAACACAGACACTTCGTGGAAGAGGCAAACACTTGAGTGGCAGGAAGCTACTTCTGCCTTCAAGGGCTATGTAATTCCTATCACTGGTGCATTCATCTTTACGTGACTCTCTATCATTTTCAAATAATGGCAGAAAGGGATAAAAGGAAAAACTAAAATCTATTGCCTGTTCCTCAGGGCTATTAAAGGTGAAATAGATGGAGGTTATAGGTGTCAGTCACCCCTCTTCTCCTCACGCTTTCTAGAACATACTGTATAAAAATAGAAAAAAACTGAGCCAGCTAAGTATTGCCACACATATTATTTTGCTAAGCTGTGTGAAGGATGAAGCTTAGATGGGGGACAAAATAGGGGTAGACAAATGTTCTCAGCCTACCAAACTCCAGATACTAGACCTGCAGAAAGGCTAATCTGAACTTCAGTCCTGGTGACAGTTAGAGAAATAGGAATAGAGGAACATAGCCTTGGTTAGGACCACCAGGTGGAAACCCCAAGTAGCCTGCTTACCACGAGGAGCCCAGAAGCATGAAAGGAGCCTGTAATGCAGAGTCAGAGAGAGAGAGAAAACAAGAGATCTCCTGAATAAGGCCAGGATTTCCAAGAGCTTCTAGTGAAAAAGATTCTGCTCACCAGCATATCAAAAGAACAAGCAAGATTATCTATCTATGGGAGGGGAGAAAGGCTCCTAAAGTCCCAATTCACGTATGTTTTGGATTTCAGTTTACCCTTTGTTTGAGCTTTGTGTTGCCCTTTGTTTATCCTTTGTTTATGTGGACTGGAGAACATAAGCTAAGAAATTAAGTAAAGTCATCTTGGGTTAGTAGTACCCTTGGGTACCTGCCAGAAACAAGTGAAAACGCTTTCTGCAACCCAGACCTCCAAGGATTCTTGAAGATAAAGTCTCTCAGAAGATGACCTCACAATCCAAAACACAGGAGGATTTGCATCACCCCATGAGAGTGGGTCACAGAAACAATCCCAGCATTAGACTCCCTAGAACTACAGTAAAATCATTAGTAACCTAAATCGTGTGTTTAAAATGTTGAAAGAAATAAAAGATGAGAAAGGAATCACACACCACCAATAAAATTTCAGGCATGTTTAAAAAGAATGACTTAAACCTCTAAAGAAGAAAACACGATCATTAAAATTACAAAGTATTTTAGACAATGTAAAGAGCAGTGGATAAGGCATAGTTCAGGGAGTTAAAACAGGAATTTGACAGATGGAGATGAAGAAATTAACAAGAGTGCAGAACAGAGATGGATGTAAATATGAAGGAGAATTAGAAGGAAAGCAGAGTAGAATGAAAAACTCTAGCCTAATCTAGATATTACAGGAATTAAAAAAAAAAGGACAATGGGGCTTCCCTGGTGGCGCAGTGGTTGAGAGTCCGCCTGCCGATGCAAGGGACATGGGTTCGTGCCCCGGTCCGGGAAGATCCCGCATGCTGCGGAGCGGCTGGGCCCGTGAGCCATGGCCGCCGAGCCTGCGCGTCCGGAGCCTGTGCTCCGCAACGGGAGAGGCCACAACAGTGAGAGGCCCGTGTACCGCAAAAAAAAAAAAAAGGACAATGGAGGAAAATATTCTTTAAAAAGAATTGGTGATGAAATTCACAAATCATCAGATTTAGGTAGTCGATTTGATGGAAGAAAAATCCAAACTTAGATTCTTTAGAGTCAAATCACTATACGTCAAGGATAAAGACAAAAATCTTAAAGATAACCTGAAAAAAAAAAGTCGGATTACAAAAAAGGAATAGCAGTTTGACTCATAGTTTTCTCTATGGGATCTGGAAGACAGTGAAAAAAATCTGTCCAAAGTGCTGAAATAAAATAGCTACTACTGTAACATTTTATACCAGCAATACTAGTATTCCAAAGTGAAGGTGAGATGAACAAACTACTGCTGAAAGAAATGTGGAAATGATATCTCATGAAGAAAAAACTGATCTCAGAAAGAAGGCTTAAGAAGTGACAAAGAATGGTGATGAGAGGAACGTATAAGTCTGTGGGCAAATCTACGTCAACATTGGTTATACAAAACAACAATAACAGCAGTTAATAGTGGCTTGAAAAAACAAGGTGGAACTGAAATATCCAAAAGTTTTAAAAATATGGAAGGAGACGAACTGATTCTTGGATTGTGTGATAGAATACTAGATACATGATTAAACTGATATGGTTTTAATTTATTATGTAAGTCGAATTTTTAAGAGTAATGGCTAAAAGAAAGCAAATATAATACAAACATTTTAAAGCAGTAGAAAGAATAAAAAATTAATAGTAAAAATATTATTTTAATGGAAAATAAAGCAAGAAATAGGGAAAAAATTAACAGAAAAGCAAGTCAAGCAGAAAGCAAAATACAATAGTAGAAATAAATCCAAATATTTATATGCATATAGATATCATTTATATACATAATTCCAGTAAAAAATAAAATAATAGAAATATATTCAAATATATCAGTAATTGGGACTTCCCGGGTGGCGCAGTGGTTGAGAATCCACCTGCCAATGCAGGGGACACGGGTTCGAGCCCTGGTCCAGGAAGATCCCACATGCCGCGGAGCAACTGAACCCGTGTGCCACAACTACTGAGCCTTCTCTCTGGAGCCCGTGAGCCACAACTACTGAGCCCACGTGCCACAACTACTGAAGCCCGTGCGCCTAGGGCCTGTGCTTTGCAACAAGAGAAGCCACCGCAAGGAGAAGCCCACGCACCGCAACGAAGAGTAGCCCCTGCTCACCACAACTAGAGAAAGCCTGCACGCAGCAACGAAGACCCAACGCATCCAAAAATAAAAAATAAAATAAAATAAAAAATTTAAAAAATGTGTATATCAGTAATCACAAAAATGTATTCAATTATTTACTCGTACTTTTTCAACATACTTCTTGTTAAGAGCCTACTATGTGATTGGCCTACTCTAATAATGGACAAAGCTTACAAGTTATTAAAAATTTCCAGATAGAATGAAAAAGCAAGACTAGCCATCAATATTATAACAGAGACTGATCTAAAAGATAACAACACATGAAGTAAAAAAAAGGAAAGGGATGGACAAAGCTATAAAAGGTAAACAAAAACCAAGGGAATGCTATTGCTAAAGTGATATCTAACAAAAGAGACTTTTAGATAAAGTATCAGTGGAGAGACATTATTATACGGCATTAAAGAGTTTAACTTACCAGGATGTTATAACAATTCTAAACTTATGTGCACTTGGCAATATAACTTTAAAATATATAAAACAGAATTACAAAGCACATGTACAAGTGTGAAATAAATAGTGTGAAATTTTAACAACACTTTCTTAATAAATTATATTCAAGGTGAAAAAATTAAGCAAGAATATAGAAGATTTATATAACAGTTTATAAAATGATGTACTGGACATGGAAAGAAACCTTATATCCAAAAATTAGAGACTATACACTACTTTTAAAATTTACAGGGGACATTTATGAATATTCACAATCCATGAGACTATGAAGAAAACCTCAACATATTTCAAAAGTTCTTTAGCAAACATCATTTTTATAATTTTGATTTAATTAATGTATAAATTAAAATAATGATACATTTGAAAATTTAATACAGTTTCTAGATAACAAATGAGTCAAAGAATAAAATAAGAGAAATAAGAAAATATTTAGGACTAAGAGGTGATTTAAATATTGCGTACAATTGATACAAATATAAAATTGTGCTTAGAAGAAAATTCATTTATTAATTCATTCAGTACATTTTTAGCATGGGTCTATGCTTTTCCAAGACTGCTCAAAGCAGTTAAGATTCATTAGTAACAAAACAGAGAAAAATTCTACCCCCATAGAGTTTTCATTTTGGGGGACACAAATGGCAATTATCATGGAAGAATATTCATCCTAAATATTTCTTCAGGTCATTACATACAGATTAAATATCTCATTTTCAAAAGCCTGTGTAATATTACCTAATATGTACATGTGTAATATAGTTTCAGTTGATTAAAATATTTGCTGTACTCTAAGAGGTTCATATCTACAAAGCCCCTCTCTGGAGCCCCTCTTCGTAGGAGAAGATTTCACCTCCCATTGACATTAAGTTTATCCATATGCCTTATTTTTGCTCATTGAATGAGTGGGAGTTATTTACGCCATGTCCAAGCAGAACCTTCCAGGGTCCTCATGTGGTTCCATGACTGGTGTTTTATTTTTGCCTCTGCCCACCAAATCACAGCTGGAAGCTGCCCCTTCAGCCTGGATCCTGGAATAAGAGGTGGGGCAGAGCTGTATCTTACTCCCATGGACAGGAATACGCACAGAATCTTTGTAGTTGGAAGCTACTAGGATTTCTGTGATCATCTGTTACTATATCATAACCTACCGAAAACTGACTGACACTAGATATAGCAAAAGATATTCAGCTATTTCCTTATGATAAACTTTTAGGTTGTATCCATTTTCTACACTTCAAAAATTGTGGCTTTTTAAAGATATAAATATATGGTTAAGATATACATATGTTTTCAAGATATATATACATACATGTATATATACATAGATATCCATATCGAATATGTACATATATATTTCCTTTAGGAGGCTAATTTTAGGCACATTCTTCTTGTAGTTATAAACATAGTGAAGGGAAGGAGTCTAAGGTTAAGTGAGAGTTCTGCTTCTGCCAGTTTCTTGCTGTGTAACATTATTTAAGATACTAGGCGAACAAAAAACAGATACTTGGCTTCTCTGGCCCCTCAGTTTTTCTCCTTGTAAAATCCAAATGGGAATAATTACCATAATAATAATAAACAACCTCTTTCATGAAGAGGCTTTGTGGGTTAAATGAGAGACTATGCAGTAAGAGCCGTTTGAAAGTACTGATTCAGTTGTCAGTTATTGGAGCTTCTTTCCCCAATCAGACGAAGTGGAGCTCTGTAAATGCTGGAAGAATTGACCATGTCATGTAAATCTTCCTGTGAAATCATAATGCTTATAATTTTTTTTTAAATTAATTTATTTATGGCTGTGTTGGGTCTTCGTTTCTGTGCGAGGGCTTTCTCTAGTTGCGGCAAGCGGGGGCCACTCTTCATCGCGGTGCGCGGGCCTCTCACTATCGCGGCCTCTGTTGCTGCGGAGCACAGGCTTGGGACGCGCAGGCTCAGTAGCCGTGGCGCACGGGCTTAGTCGCTCCGCGGCATGTGGGATCCTCCCAGACCAGGGCTCGAACCCGTGTCCCCTGCATTAACAGGCAGATTCTCAACCACTGCGCCACCAGGGAAGCCTGATGCTTATGATTCTTAAAGGTGATGTTTCTGTCACGGGGAAGGGCTAGGTCTTCTGAGGAAGCTTGGTCTTCTGAGGAACAGTTGGTTAATTCCTCTGCACGCCTATGAATGATTCTGCTAGTTGACACTAGGGATTAAGTGCCTTCTGATTAGGATAATGCGGGCAAAGCATTTGGATTTATTTCAAGCACGGATAACAGGCGAAAGTTGGGAAAAATCACTCCATAATTCATCAGTGTTTTTCATGAAGGATTTGGAAAAGCACAGAACTTACTTAACTGTACTTCTTAATAATAAAACAAAGTAATCCAGACACACAAAAATATTAAGGAAAAAAAATTCAGCCAAGGACAAAAGGTGAGCCTTTTCACTCATTGTAAGTTATATTGTAGTCGTTTCCAAGTAATTCCAAATAAGGATTTTTTCATCTTACTATTATATATAAGCAATTAAAATTAACCAGCATGAGAGACATATGCTTTACTAATGCTAGAGGAAAGATGTGAAGCACTGCATTGCTGCAAACTTCTGTGCATATGTATGTTGGGGGGTGGGAGTGGTCGTCATCAATATGTAGAACCCCCCATAGATTTCTGCTTCCTTTTAAATAGTCTCTCACTTTCCATTCCCCAAAATAGTAACCATGTCCCTAGGATGCATTCCCCTAATGTCTTACCTACTTGAGCTCTGCACCAGTGACAAAAAAAAAAAAATTACATCTTAAAGCTGTGTGTGTGTGTGTGTGTGTGTGTGTGTGTGTGTGTGTGTGATGGTTCATGCCACTGGGCATACGTTTTTCATAGCACTTCTTTCAAAGGTACTGAACAACATTTAGCTTTTTGTTTTTTTCTTCCTAATTTTTCACAGAAATAGACTCACTCCTGCTTTTCTAAATCTGCATGGTATATTGGCAGAGGGCAGAAAACTGGTGGGCACCAAAGGGAAGAGATCTTAGAAGGGCAGTGAGAAACATATTTTGTATCTTATCCAGATAAATATGCAAAACTTCTAATGTTTATGGGAAAAGCAGGGGATCACCATTGAAATCCACTACTGTCCTTCCACATGACTTAGAGGGTCCCCAGTGGCACAGGAAGTGGACAACGAGCTGTGCTAAGACCCAGGCGGGAACAGTGACAATATGCCTTTAACATCTGCCTCCTTCCTGCTGACCTCTTGATGACTGTCCTCAGTGTAAGGAAAGAGGCTTTATTTAACAGTAAATGTCTCCTTACCGTCTCCATTTTTGCCAAAGAGAATTAGTCTTTTTGCCCCCCTCCCTGTCCACATGTACTATATTTTTTAAATTAATTATTTATTATTTATTTTTGGTTGCACTGGGTCTTTGTTGCTGCGCGCAGGCTTTCTCTAGTTGCGGTGTGTGGGCTTCTCATTGCGATGGCTTCTCTTGTTGTGGAGCACGGGCTCTAGGCACGCGAGTTTCAGTAGTTGCAGCACACGGGCTCAGTAGTTGTGGCTCGCAGGCTCTAGAGCTCAGGCTCAGTAGTTGTGGCACATGGGTTTATTTGCTCTGCGGCATGTGGGATCCTCCCGGACCAGGGCTCGAACCTGTGTCCGCTGCACTGGCAGGCAGATTCTTAGCCACTGCCGCCACCAGGGAAGCCCCACATGTACTTTTATGCCTTCTGATGGATGTGAATCTATCAGTCTGGTTTCTAACCACTGCTCCGAAACCTATGTCCTCTCTCTGACTTTTAATAATTCTTCATCTCTTCAGAAATTATTTATTTTGGAAGGAATACAAAACTAGAGTTTATTCATTACCAGATATCAAGATCTAATATGAAACTGTATTAGTTAAGAAACTATGTTAATGGTAAATAAAACTGACCGTGGAACAGAAGTGAGATTCTAAAAACATAGCAACATGTGTACAGTTATCTGATTTACGATAAAGACGACACTTCATTGTAGTAAAGAAAGGATTACCTTAATTGCTTATTCTTTAAGTTCTCATTCAATGCTGTCATCTCAGCGAATCTTCCCCCAGTCTAACATGGTAAGACAGGGGTCCACAAACTTTGTTAATCCTAAATCTCATCTATCCAAAAAGTTCTGTGAGTCTGTTTATGTTTTGTAAATAAGTTTATTTGTATCATTTTTTTAGGTTTCACATATAAGTGATATAAGATGATATTTGTCTTTCTCTGACTTACTTCCTTGAAAAGAATAGATACATGTATATGTATAACTGAATCACTTTGCTGTACACCTGAAACTAACACAACATTGTTAATCTACTATACTCCAATATAAAATAAATTTTTTTAATTCTATTAATTCCCCCAATAGATGCGTATTTATTTACTCCAAATCATATGTAACAACTATTTTATATATATATGTATATATATACATATATATAGGTTGAACAGTATGAAATTGCCAATGTTCCACCTTTTTGACCTATGAAAAGTGGCCATTTCATTTAGTTCAACCTAATATGCTATAATAATGCCCAAAATATAAATGGAAAATGAATGATGTAAATATGAAGTAAATAATGTTTTAAAAATAATGTCCTTTTACTTTATTTTTTCCTAGTACAGGGAGACATTTTCTTCACTGAAGCATATTATTATTAATAATGTTCTGCACACTTAGATGTTAAATGTTTTCCTAACTGTGATGGCGTTATGTTCTTTTTAGCTAGTATCTCAAGGCTCACTCTACACTTGATTTATCATTAAGAAGAGTGGCTTTTCAATCCATGTTTCAAATAACTGAGCCATTTTCTCACTGGTTCCTTTTTGGGCATTGTTATCATTATGTTCAAGTTATGATTTCTTTGCAGGGATTTTTTTTTACATCATTTATCCATGGTGCTGAGTTACTCAAAACTACATATAATCTGTGAAGCCTCTTTGTAGGCACACAAATGAAATACATTGGAATAACCTGTAAGCAAATAAATGAGTGGGTGCAACCTTTTTTTTTGGACATGCCTCGAGACTTGCGAGATCTTAGTTCCTTGACCAGGGACTGAACCCAGACCCCGGCAGTGAAAGAGCCGATTCCTAACCACTGACCGCCAAGGAATTCCCCACGGGTGCCGCTTTTAAGTTCCCTAAGCGGAAGATCTGTGCCCTGTCTCTATGATACTGTTACCATTGGGTATAAGAACCAAGTCAAAGGCTCAGTGTGAGTCTGCATATTAAATCTATGTAAACCTTAATTTACTTTTTACTTATCCATTAAAAATAAATCTTTTAAAATCCAATGGATTATAGTGTCCTTCAAAAACTACTAATTTAATAGGAATCACAACCTTCATAGTCAAGAGAGACCTGAGATCAAATCTACCTACTCATCAACTGGGTGACGATAACTTACTGAAATTTTCTGGGTGCCAGTCTCTTCCTTAGTGAACTGGGATAATCTTGTTGAAAGAGACCTCTCTGGGGAATCTGTTCAGCTCGTAGCTTCTTATCCAACGACTATTTCTCCTGCTGTTCATGAAGCAGACATGTTTATACTCCATCAGCTTTCCTCCCTGGCCAGAACTGATTGAACAGCGGAGGTCCTAGCACACACAGGGCTAATTAGATCTCTTTCCCTGGCATTTAGAACTGGAACATTGTGTTTGGAAACCATGTAGTTGGATGCATATGCCTACTGAGAGTTAAGGTCATTTCACGTCTGGGCTACGAGGCCGCTTACTTGCCATGTGCACAGAGAAACCTGAAAAGCAGGTTTGCGGAGTGAGATGAAGCAGACACGCAGAGCGGGGCAGGGGTGCGACTTGCAGGTAAATGAGCTTCTCCAAATCGAGTTGAAGAAGAATTCTGCGGCCCTCTTACCTTACAATTCGTCTGCTTAGCTTTTCGGGGAAAATGATCATTTCTCTAAATGGACTTAACTAGATAAATGTCAGAAATAAAAGACTGAAAGTCTTCCATGGAAAGAGGCAGAAAGCACAAATCATATTTTGGCTCTGTCCACAAATCTCATCATCAGGTACTTCCCCTGCAAGACTATAATTACAGCAGAGTTTACCCTGAGTTGCAGCAAGCCATTAAAAAAGCAATTATTGCCAGCAGCTCTTGTTCTCGGGCTGAAAGTTGAATGGGAAATTTAATAGTATTATGAAATTTTTTTCCTCTGCTAAACTAGTTCTAAGAAATGGTATAAACTGAATGTGTGTTTATTTTTTAAAGACAAGCTTATCTTAACTGAGTTTTTCATAATTGTGTTATGCTGGTTACATATGAAATGGAAAAGGAGGAAGGGTGCGTTGGAAAGCAAGTCCTTGAGTGTCTAAATTATTTGCGCCTCTACTGGCTTCAGGCCTTTTTTGCATCATCCGGAGATGCCCCATAGCACTCAGCATTGCACAGAGGGGTTGCAGAGGCTCTGTTATTGATTAGTACCAAGATATTATAAAACTCAGAATAACGACCAGAGAGCATTGTGTGAAGGGATGTGTGGCCGCTGATGCATGCAGGAATCTCTGACAGCGTGTGCAACATCTCAGTACATGACAGAGTCTCACGAGAATACCATTTATTCATCATGAACTCTGTGCAATAGTGATGCTAAAAGTATTGCTTATGTTACTCATCAGTATTGCTTATGTTATGTGGGAATCCTTGCAACATTCATAAAGCATGCTAATTTTAAAGATGAGGAAAATTAAGCTGAGAGAGGATAATTAAGTTGTTTAAAGCCATAACATAAGTAGATGGTAGAGTAGGGATCCAGCCCAGGGCTAGTCTGCTGTGAAGCCCAGGGTCTTAACTACTATGCTTTCCTGCCTTTCAGCCGTATAATATTATATTATTATCTGAGTGAATGTATAGGATACCTCACTGAGTCCTAATGTTTGTGAGAATAATAAGTGTTTAAATTGGAAAACTGTTAATAAGGATTTATATAAATTCTTCCTTTTATGGTGTTTTTCTCTTTATTAACAGTGGTCCATGAGTTACAAATTTGGATTAAATTTTTCTGTTAAAAAAAAAATCCAGTATGTTACACTAACGTTCAATGACACCATAGAAAATATGAGGGTACCTTTCCAGACGCCTTCATCCGGGAGTGACAAACTTAATGAGAAAGGGAATTAACTGGAAAGCTACTTGCTGGGTTCACATAATTATAGGATGAGCCACAAGAACTAAAAAGGTTCCAAGGGCATCAGAGACCAGAATTGGAAACTCAACGTTGGACTCGCCTTGTCTCTGTCCCTTTCTCAATTCTGTCTTTCCCTAAAAAGATAAATTGGTCATCAAATTGTCCAGGGATTCAACCTTGAAGCTCCAAGTCTCCTGAAAACAAGAAAACAAATTTCCTCGATGGTTGTAGTAGGAAAATCCCAAAGAAAGACTCAGATTGGTCCTGAAATAATCCGAGAGAGGAAGAATAATAGGAGAGGACTCCATCTGGACTTGTGCCCCTATCTGCGGTGATCAAAAGAAGTGATTTCTAATTACCAGAAGGAAAGAACACTTGTGTAGTATATACAATCTAGTTTTTGATCCCCCCCAGCATATTTACAAATACTTGTTAGCATGCATTAAATTCCCAAGATGCTCCCACCTACTAAAATGCAGCTACACTGAGTATAGACAGAATTACTGCTTCCAAGACCATGTCCAGATGTTGCCTACATCCCCAAGTCCAAATGGTTTGCCCTTCTCTCTCTAACTTGTTAGAGCTTACAAAGATTTTGCAAATGTTAGGCTTTTAAGATGACAAATATAACTATTTGCTTCCTGTAGTATACACGTCTGAGGTAAAAGAGAATAGTCAAAATAAGAATCCCATGGAGAAAAAGGAGAAAGAGGAAGTGAAATGCAGTGGCCACAATACTTCAGTGCATAGAGATAGCAATGCTCATCCTTTGTTGTCTTGTCTGCAATAGACTAAGTTCCTTGTTCAGCCAATGTGGCTGCCACAGGACCTGCCTACTGGGTGAAGTCTCTCACCTAGCATCATTTCTGGCCTTTTCTAAGAGGAGCAGTACTATGAGAATTCCCAATCTGAGGCTGAACCTTTACTTGACATACTTTAATGAGCCTGGGGTTTATTCTAGGGACTAGCAATCCAGGCCTTGTTGTATGATATTTGTTGCCATAAATAGCCCTTAAAATCCCAGTCAGCTATCTGACTGTTTCATTTTCTAAAGACTATAGGACTGATGCCAGCAACTATGTCTGGTCATTATGTTTGAAGCAGGACCTTACCCTTTTGACTGCTTATCAATAGACCTGGCATTCTGGCCATCCTCCTTGGCCTCAGAAACTCATCTTTGGTCACAGTTCTCACTGCCCTGATTTTGCTCCTGCTAACTTTATCATGGGGTAGAAAACTTAGTTTTGCAATCCTACAGGATACCTTACTGTCTGACCTTTACCCTTTCGCATTGCTGAGGCCGTCAAGAAAGTGTTTCTTATACCAAGATGCATACAGTTTTCTTTCTGCCTTCAGTTGGGCCAATTTGTCTCCTTGTTGTGGAAGTTTGCTGAAGACTCAGAAACAGAGCCTACAACCCCATATGCTGACAGTTTTCTACCCAGTCATTCAAGTTCCAGTTTTGGGGGGCACAAGACTGTGCTCCCAAGATACTACAAGAAACCTGTAGACAGATGCTGTGCTATCTTGCAACAAAATGTTTGCAGCACCCCTGCCGAGGATGGAAGGAGGGATGAAGATTCCCCTATTCCGTCCTATCTGGACGAAGCCAGTTGCACAATTTGGTTCCGAAAGCTTTTATCCCAACTTCCAGTACAATCCTCATATTAACCAGGGTTCTTTCAATTTGAAATGTAAAAAAAAAAAAAAGGTCAGCCAATGTAAATTAAACAAAACAACCACAACATCCAAAAAACCAAAACCAAAAATTTATTGTAAGAATGCCGACTAGAGGGCTTCCCTGGTGGTGCAGTGGTTGAGGGTCCGCCTGCCGATGCAGGGGACGCGGGTTCGTGCCCCGGTCCGGGAAGATCCCACATGCCGCGGAGCGGCTGGGCCCGTGGGCCATGGCCACTGAGCCTGCACGTCCGGAGCCTGTGCTCCACAACGGGAGAGGCCACAACAGTGAGAGGCCCGCATACTGCAAAAAAAAAAAAAAAAAAAAAAGAATGCCGACTAGAGAATCCCAGGTATATCAGTACAGGGACAAGTGACTTGGTACTGTTGATATCGTTCTGTATGGAGTTCATCACCACTTTTCTTTAGAGATCATCTTTATTCTCATAGGTGTCTCCAGGTGGCAGGGAATGTGCTGTCCGGTGGGTTCACCTCCCCGTAGCTCTACCACACGTAAAGTGGTAGATGAATGATGCTGTAACACAATTACGTGCCCCTCACCACAGGCGCACAGAGGCAAGAGTGGGAGAAAACTTACTATTTTGCTTCCCAACTGGACTATGAGATGCTTGAGATCAGACGCTGGGTCACGTTTGCCTTTGTGTCCACATAACTTAGCACAGAGAGAACCTTACGGTAGGTATTTTAAAAATTAGTAAGTGTGGAAAGCAATCAGGTAGGAAGGAAGCAAAGGATGAGATTATCTCCTAGGAACTCTTTAGCTCTCCCTTAGGACACTCCTGGTACAGGGGATAAATAGATAAACTCAAATTGTTGGTTAGCAGAGTCTGCAATGGGAGGAGGAGAAGAGAGCAAACCATCCGTCTCAAATCATAGCACTTTAGTAACTCCCCTTACTGCCAGGTTCTCCTGTGGCCACGTTTCAGCTGCCAGTTACACCGTGGTATGTCATACGTCAAATGTTCCCTGAAGTCAGACTGGTGGTCTGACACGTACTAAGCTTGTCCTTTTCAAAGTTGCCGCTTATGTCAAAGCAATTTAAAAACTGAAGAGCAATTTGGTCGTCATTTCATGCCTCTGTGAGTGGTTCTACCCCCATTATTTACAATCTCTCCAAATTTTAGGAAGAGCTGATTGGGTAGATGTTGGAACCAGAAAAGCTCTGACCTGTAGGAATTGGACAGGATCACTGCAGAACTTTTTGGAGGAAACTCTGCCCAATTTATAAAGTTAATTAATTGGTGAGTATAAAATGAGACTGCCATTCTTATCATGAGAGAGGTAACTGACCTTTCTTTCTCTAACTGATAACAACTGGAGAAGGATGGAAAGTTCTTTGCCTTACATGTGTAGACTCAATTCATTCCTCCATTCAGCGATACTCCCAACATAACGTTTATTTTTTCCAACCAAGGTAAATGTAACCACTTTTGTAACAGGAACCATGGATAGTCATCATTACCTCCTCAACTCCTGTTATGAAATAAGAGGTCAAAAACATTTTCTTTAGAAATAAAAAGGCAGAGTCAGTAGGTAAATTGACTTAAAGACAGCGCAGTGTCATAAATTAAGCACTAGCTTTCCAGGGTTGCCGTAACAAAGTACCACAAACTGTGTGGATAAGCACAGGAATTCCTCACAGTTTTGGAGGCTGGAAGTCTGAAATCAAGGTTTCAAAAGAATTGTCTCCTTCCGAGGGCTGTGAGGGAAGGATCTATTCCAGGTCGCTCCTCTAGTTTCTGGTTGTTCCTTTGCTTGGGTCCCATGTTCACATGACATCCTCCCTGTGTGCATGTATGTCTCCAAATTTCCCCTTTTTGTTAGGATATCAGTTGTAATTGGAAGGGCTCAACCTAATGAACTCACTTTAACTTGATTACTTTTGTAAAGACCCTATCTCCAAATAAAGTTGCATTTTAAGTATTGAACATATGAATGTTAGGGAAACACAACTCAACCCATAAAAAATTCAGAGATAAATAAAAGAAATTTCCTACTGTCAAGAATTTATTCTAGAAGGGAATTTCCTGGCGGTCCAGTAGTTAGGACTTGGCGTTTTCACTGCCAGGGCCCTGCGTTTGATCCCTTGTTGGGGAATTAATATCCTGCAAGCGCACGGCACAGCGAAAAACAACAACAACAACAACAAGAATTTATTCTAGAGACAGTGAGTAAACAGTTGTCCATATTTCAGTGGATTGGGGGTTGGAAGCTGTGATGGGATTTTATGACTGCACAGAGAAACAGGACTTTCCATCTGCACGAAATTGGCCTCATGATGGAAATGACATTTAAGTGACTCTGAAACAATATCCATGACATTATAGACATTTAACAAGTATTTGTGGACTGAATGAGCACACATTGAAAGATGAGTTTAAATTTGCTAGGAAAACCAACAGAGAGAGGTATTCCACCTACAAGGAAGAGCATGGGCAAAGGCTTAGTGGTGTGAAAGTGTCTGGCAGGATTTTGGGAGAAGAGCAAACACTGAAACCACCCACTCCGAGGCAGCCATGTCCTTCCCATCAGCCTTCTTCAGGACATGCTTCTGTGCCTTTCCTGGGGATTCAGATGCCACTAACCCCAACCCTTACCTCCCTTGTCTTCTAACATGATATACCCTCTTGGTTTCACTCCTATCACCTTGGAATCTACGGCTCAGTCTTCTCCAAGGGACCCTCCTTCTCTGCTCTACCTGTAACCGTCAGCATTCCTGAGGACTTCTCCACTTCACACACATCGCCTGGGTCATTTCAGCTATTTCTTTGGCTTCAGTCATCATCTCAATACAGGGAACTCCAATGCACGTCTCTGATTCGGAGCCCTTTTCTCGTTGTCAGACTTCTATATCCATTTACTAACTGTAATGGTTTGCCAGAGCTTCCATTAAAAAAAATGCCACAGATGAGGTAGCTTAAAAGACAAAAATTTATCTCACAGTTCCAGAGGCTGAAAGTCCAAGATCAAAGTGCTCCCAGACTTGGTCTCGCCTGAGGCCTTTCTCCTTGGTTTTCAGTTGGCCAGCTTCTCGTGTTCTCACATGACGTTTTTCTCTGTGTTCGCACACTTTCCTTTTTCTCTGTGTCCACACACTTTCCTGGTTTCTCTTCTTCTTCTTCTAAGGACACCAGTCATATTGAATTAGGCCCCCCTCTTATAACCTCATTTAACCTGAATTACCTCCCTAAAAACCCTAGCTTTAAATACAGTCACATTTGGGGTTAGGGTTTCGACATACAAATTTTGGGAGAACACAATTCAGTCCTTAACATCTACTGATTATTGTCCTATTTATTTTTAAATTAAAAAATGATGTTGACCTCTCACTCCAGACAGGCACTGGGAGGCAGTGATGGGAATGCCCGATCCGTGTTATAAAAGAAGGTACAGTTGCCTTGGTTGGAAAACAATAGACAATTACTTGTGTTGGGATAAGGATTCTGATGATTAAGAAAGCACACGTAGGGCCCTAACCAAGTCTTGGAGAAAGTTGGGGGCAGAAGTCTTCCCAGAAGAAATGACCTTAAAGCTGAGACCTAAAAGACATTTAGCCAGATGAAGATGGGGATAAAGAGGGTTTCAGCACACATGAAGCGCAAAGGTACATGCACGTGTCCTGGTGTGCAACATGACCGAGCTGGCTAGAGTGCAAAGTGCAAGGGAGCACGTGGGGAGGTATATGGCCGTTCTGCAACTCCTGGCCCAGATCTCAGGGACTGACTCTATTCTAAGCAATGAGGAGCCATGATCTGTTTGGGGCTAAGGGCAGCCATGATTAGATTTGCCTTTTAGAGGGTCCATTGTGTCTGTATGACGGAAAAGTAAATTAGACATGACAAGGAGTCAGAGTTCGGGATCCTTTAGCATGTAATTGAATAATTGCCTTCATAGAAGTGCATGAGATCACTTAGTAAGAGCGTGTGGGGAGGTAGAGGAGTGGAGAAGAGAACAGAAGAAAAGGGAAGAGAAAAAAGGAGAGAAGGGAGAGAAGAGGAGAGAGCTCACAACAAAACCCTAGAGATGATGATCAAATGCTGCCAGATGATGAGCTACAGACGGTGACTGACATCGGAAGAGTCAGAGAGATAGAAAGAGAAAAGCACAGTGTGGTTCAGGCAACCTAAAGGGAAAAGATATTCCAATAATTGGGGATGCTGAGTACCTTTAGTAGAGTGATGAACGTACAAACCAGGCTACATTCCACTGAGGAGACAGCGGGAGTTGCCTCAATAGAGACCAGAAGCACAGCTAACTTTTGGGGAAGGCTGATGGTAAAGGAGAAGCGAGCTAGGGAAATAAAGAGGAGGACGGAGACATGGCTATCCGTCAGACAGCAAAACACACCCTAGGTGCCCATGTGGTCTTTGCATTTCTCCTTCCCGTCCTCCCAGAGAATTGCCCCACTGACCCCAGAACCCTGAGAGGTATCCTGGGCCCCTCCCTCTCACCCACTCCCTCCACATTCAATCAGTGACCAAGTCCCAAAGCAGGAACATTAGACAAGGGTGGATGGAACAAGGGAAAATATTTTTAACTAGGGCTCGAATCTTGACCGTACCACTGACTATGTGGCCTTGGGCAACTGTTGACCCTGTCTGAGTCTCAGTCTCTATAAAATGAAGCTAAAGATGTTTATCTTAGGTACAAGGATTATTATAACTGATAAATGGACGGCAGTAAGCCAACTGCGAGGCAGTTAATTGCATACTATTATTACTTTGCTTCCCACTTCTGTAATTTCTTCTTTCCAGCGCCACTGCTACCATGGATTTTGGACTCATCTTATCTCAGAGACATCAAGTAATTTGTTCAAGGTCACACAGTCAGCAGGGAGTAGACCCAGAATTAAAAGGCAGTTCTGTCTACTCAAGATTCAGCCGGGTACCATTTTTCCCGGGGGGTGCAGGTGGTGGCTGGCGCTAGGGTCAGAGCCATGACACTACACATCAGCATTCTGGCTGCTCTGAGGAAGGGGGGCAGCCCATCTCCCTGCAGGGCTCTAAGAACTCACTGCTTTCCAACTTGTTTCTGGACTCTTCCCAAAAGAGATTGTGGAAATAAAAACACTGCGAATTCACAGCAGGTAGAATGTCAACTGTTTTCTTTCAGCTTCAAGAGCTTTACATTCTCCACTTTGCGTCTAATCATTATTAAAAGCAAACAAGTGTGTTGACCATTCTGTGTGCACTTTCTCAAGCGGCAAATGAATCTTGGTTATCCATCCCCTTTGCCATTACTGATGCAGCTGCCTGGGTGCCAGGAAAGAAATTGGGTTTTCTTCTTGTCAAAGTCGTGTTTGTTCACTTGCTTCTGACCTCTGCTACATCCTTCCCCACCGAGGAACAGATGCTCCCGCGCTCAGCAGCAGCTGAGGGGTGAGAAGGTGACGCCAGCCAGGAGACCGTCCTCCGTGTCTCAAGCTTGTCTTCAACTGAAGTTCATCCTCATCTATTCCAGGCTCTGCTTCAGTCACGGCACAGCCTCCTGTTCACAAGACCAGTTCACAGAGAGGGTTTCTGAAAGCTTTTGGCCCAAGCCAAGCAAAGTAGGGGCGATATATTTGAGAATTTTGTCCCACCTGAAGTCACGTAGTTATGCTGAGATAGTGTTTTGAGCTTGAGCCTGTATATTTGTTGCTGGAATCCAAATGAAAAATTAAGCGAATGAGAGACCCCAGAAATTCTTCCCCTTCCTCTTCCCCTCCCCCTCCTTCTCCTTTGTTATCTCCATCTTCTCCTTCATTTTTGCCATCATCAGGAAAAGCATACTTTTCTTATCTGTTCTAATTGATTCATTGTGTCTCTCCTTCCACTACACTCTAAGTTCCTTGAGGGTAGAGGGCAAAACTGTCTTATTCATCCATGTATTCCTTGCACAAATATTAGAAACTGAATGAATATTTGTTAAGTGAATTAACAGATGGGCTTTTGAAAGTCAATGAGATTAAGACAACTAGGATAACTGAATTAACCTTTGTAAGCTGGTTTTTGTGTCATGGCTGGGTTACATCCCTGTGAAGAGACAGCCTCTGTGTGATGTAAAGCAGGTAGACATTACAATCAGAACGCTCTTCTCTCAAATCTATCCCTTCCTTTACTGCTGTTCTGACTTGGGATAAATGGTCCATCTTCTTTTTTAAAATATGGGTCTGATGAGCTGATTGCATAAAGTAGTCAGTTTCTGGCATGTAGTAGTTTTTCCATCAGTACGATTTCCTTTTGCCAGGTATAATGATGTTCCCCTTTAATTGGCAGTTATGCCCATCATCTCTTCTGCGGGTGCTGCCAGAAAGCTCAGGTCTGAAGCACGCTCTGGGCTTCCGTTTCTAAGGCTAGTTCGTTATTTTCTAGTGTTCATTTTGATCTTATTTGAATAGACTCATTGTAGCTGGAATGTTTACTCTAAGCAGCTTCACACCGCTTTGGAAGGCGCTCATTGTTTGGTATAATGTGTGTGAATGTAACTGCTCATCATTATTCATCCCTGCTTGTGCAATTTTAGTATTATACGATACAGCCAAAAGACAGAATGTTCCCATCATTTCATCACTTCGATGAAGGGAGGAATCAGCTGGGAATGGAAGCTCCTGGTACTGTTGGTTTCCCCTTTGCTATCAGCTGATGGGCAGCAGGCTTGACAAAGTCCACAAGCTGAACCGGAAAACCTCTTGCAGCAAGAAACCTCCGATGGTAAGGCTACACCTTCAGCCAAGCTGGCCTTTGGTGGGATTCTCCCCCCAATATTTTCCCAACCCTATTTCTCCTTGCCGCTGTTTACTATGCCAGCTCTAGCTCGGCTTTGCTCTTTGCGTCTTCCGCCCTATACGTGGCAACGGACTTTGGTTTTACATCTGGATTAGAATTAATAGGAGGCAGTGCTCTTGCGTTGCTACCTGCCGGCAGCATCCTGACGTCCACAACAGACCATAAGATGAAGAGTTTCTGGACTTATCTTGGTGTCTGAGCATGCAACCATAAAGAGTGCTTTTTTCCTATTTAGTAGCACTTTTATTTAAAAGGCATATCTCTGTGCTACATTCAACCCAAGAAATCCAAGTTGGTAGCACTTCAGATAAGTTTTTGGAGCAGGGCAGATTATAAATCACTTTACATACAAGGATAATAATAAAATCCCCCCCATTCTTAACAGATCTTTTTGTCTCTCCCTCCCTCCCTCTCTCCCTTCCTGTGTATTCACATAATGGGAGGAATTAAGTCATCATTTCTGATACAACAACATATTTATTTCCTTACAACTTTTCCTAGTAGGACACGGTTCCTCTTTAAGGTTGGAATCACACTGTCTTCTGCCCCATTTTAGAGAAGAGTCTTTGTCTTTTGATTCAACAGATCCTCATTATATGAGAAAAAGGCAAGGGATTAGGCTGCCCTGAAACCTCTAGGAGGTCATTGGGTCTATCCACTATGGTGACCTGGAGCCATTTTTTCTTTTTTTTAGAAATTTATTTATTTTAGTTGTTTACTTATTTTTGTTTGCGTTGGGTCTTCACTGTGGCGCACAGGCTTTCTCTAGTTGCGGTGATCGGGGGCCACTCTTTGTTGCGGTGCGTGGACTTCTCATTGCGGTGGCTTCTCTTGTTTTGGAGCACGGGGTCTAGGCGCGTAGTCTTCAGTAGCTGTGGCATGCAGGCTCAGTAGTTGTGGCTCGCGGGCTGTAGAGCGCAGGCTCAGTAGCTGTGGCACACGGGCTTAGTCGCTCCATGGCATGTGGGATCTTTCTGGACCAAGGCTCGAACCCGTGTCCCCGGCATTGGCAGGCGGATTCTCAACCACTGAGCCACCAGAGAAGTTCCCCGGAGTCATCTTTAATGGCTTCTGTCAAGTGACCTTGGCCAATTCACCTTACCTCTCTGACCTTCAGTTTTCATCTGATAAACAAGAGAAAATAGTACCTTCATTGTGGATTCAAAGAGGATTTAACGAGCTGATGTATATAAAATAGTGCAATGCCTGGATCACTAGTAATCAAAGGTTATTAGTATTTTTAGATTATTGAGACAACTTGTGTTTGGGTAATGGTGGCAAATTACATGTGAGTGGGGAGTAACCTGCTAATACACTATGGTGCAAGGTAAAGACTTGGATGGTTCAACTTTTTTAATGGATTTCCTTTTATTCAAAATCTAAGTGAGTATTCTCCACCTCCTTATTTTTCTCTCTTCCTCCCATTTATGTTACATAAAATGATACTTGATCTCACCATGCAAAAGACTGATTTCCCTACTGAGGCCAGTGTGGAGGGAAGACTGCCTGCTATGTAACGAGATCTGTGCCAGGCGCTCTCACCCGTGACACGGCATCTCTCCTGCTGTCTAGAATACTATATTGCATTGATTTTCTCATGTGTCTGATGTTCTCTCAAGTACTTTGAGTGTCTCGAGGTGTGGAAGCTATGGACCCTGTCCCATTAATTTCTGTATTTCCAGCACTTATTCTTACGCTCATTCAGGCCAGGGCTGTAGTCAGCTGAAATTTACCTATAGTTTTTTGGAGTTTGAGGTTTTTTGTTTATTTGTTTTTTTTTAATTTTTTTTAAATTTATTTTTCACATTGGAGTATATTTGATTTACAATGTTGTGTTAGTTTCAGATGTACAGCTAAGTAATTTACTTATACATAGACGTGTATCTATTCTTTTTCAGATTCTTTTCCCATATAGGTTATTACAGAGTATTGAGTAGAGTTTCTTAGCTATACAGTAGGTCCTTGTTGATTATCTGTTTTATATATAGTAGTATGTATGTGTTGTTTTTTAATGGGCAGCATCTATTCTGATTGGGCAGTGCCCGTATTTTACTACTTTTTAAATATTTAAAATACTGCTACTGGTTAGGTATCCAGGAGGGTTGAATGAATATATTTTATCCTCATAGTACAAATGAAGTTAATATTATTACCTCAATTTGCAGATAAGGAAATTGAGCCTCAAAGAGGACATGCAATTCCACCTTCTTTCCGAGTATGGGAGGGAGTCAGGGTTAGAAATCTGTTTTGTTTATTCCCAAGTCAGAATGATTTCTCTATTTTGTGTTGCCTGCTATGAATCTTTAATTTCTTAAACAGTCTAGTATTGAATACTTGGAGCATTTCATAACTCAAGCCTTATTTTTGTTTTGTTTTTTTCTGGTACGTGGGCCTCTCACTGTTGTGGCCTCTCCCGTTGCGGAGCACAGGCTCCGGACGCGCAGGCTCAGCGGCCATGGCTCACGGGCCCAGCTGCTCCGCGGCATGTGGGATCTTCCCGGACCAGGGCACGAACCCGTGCCCCCTGCATCGGCAGGCGGACTCTCAACCACTGCGCCACCAGGGAAGCCCTATGAATCTTTAATTTCTTAAACAGTCTGGTATTGAATACTTGGAGCATTTCATAACTCAAGCCTTATTTTTAAACTCTCCATCATCCAGGAAAGAAAAGCCAAATGGATCTGTTGTGTATAGAGTCTATTTCACATCTTGCTTCCTGCCAGTCGGGCAGGAGCCAGACTTTAAAGGTGTGTTTAAGCAAAACACACCCTAATCCATCAAGTGGAAGGCGATCATCTACAGCTGGTAAATCACACAATCAATAAGCAAAATGAAATTAACCCTTGCCTCCTTTTAAAGTCCTGTGCTGAAAGAGCTGCTTGTATCCACTATGAAATACACGGGCTTGAACTGTGAGAAGATAAATGCCTGTTTTGCAAGCCACTCAGTCTGTGGTATTTTGTTCTGTCAGGCCGAGCTGACCAATACACAGTGGAAACAACTTTTTCCAAGAGAAGCGGGGTTAAGTCAAGACCAAGAAAAGCACAGCTGACCTAGAACATAGGTATTGGCTAAAAGTGGCTGGTTATCAGATTACATATTTTATGCTCTACAATAAATATTGTTTATCAGCTAATACTTACGGGGCCCCAATTAATGTACTTAATCCTATAAATGGAGAGGGCAAAAAATGTCTTTCAGAAAATGCCAGCTTTGATTGAAATTTTTGGTATGTTTATGAGCAGATCAATTCCCTTTAGTTCTCATCTTCTTATTCTGTAAAATCACAGGAGTCGATAAGAAGACCTTCAAAGTTTTGTACATAGTTGGGACTTTTGGGAGGGCTGTTCTTTCTACGCGGGCCTCTCACTGTTGTGGTCTCTCCCGTTGTGGAGCACAGGCTCCGGACGCGCATGCTCAGCGGCCATGGCTCACGGGCCCAGCCACTCCGCGGCATGTGGGAACTTCCCGGACCGGGGCACGAATCCGTGTCCCCTGCATTGGCAGGCGGACTCTCAACCACTGCGCCACCAGGGAAGCCCTATATACTCAATCTCTATTGTTGAGAAGTATGAGGAAGTTTGAATCTCAACCTACCTGTCAATAAAGCAGGAAGGTCTGAGGATGATCCCAGCATCCGTATGCTTGAAAGTTTCTCAGGTTATTGCAATGTGTAGTCAGAGTTCTCACACATAGTCAAAATTCTCTACCTCCTAAGAAAACCATGCTCTTTTCGGCTGTGGGCTTTTGCATATGATCCCTCTCTGCTTGAAATGCCCTTCTCTCTGCTGTGTTCAAGGTTTTTTTTCCATGTTCCAAACTTCCTTTTGACACCACCTAATTTAGGCAGTGGATCTCTCTTCCTGGCCCAGAGAACTGATTCTTAGTTAAGATACTACAGCACTAGCCTCAGAGTTGGGTAGAAAACATGCTACATGCCTCTTCCATCTCCAGCCCCTGGCATGGAAGCGTGCAGGCATCGAGTACTGGCAAATAAACGGCTACTTGACTTTAGATGAAATACTGAACTCTCCGAGTATGTTGACCCATCTAGAAAGAACTCTGCCAACTCTGACATCCAGGAATTCAACCTGAGTACATGTGCATATCCCAACATAAAAGCACATAGTGTGAAAAATTCAACTACATTTTTAGAAAATTGTTAATTAAAATGCTGTTAAGGGACTTCTCTGGTGGTGCAGTGGTTAAGAATCTGCCTGCCAATGCAGGGGACACGGGTTCGAGCCCTGGTCCGGGAAGATCCCACATGCCGCGGAGCAACTAAGCCCGTGCGCCACAACTACTGAGCCCGCGAGCCAAAACTACCGAAGCCCGTACACCTAGAGCCCATGCTCCGCAACAAGAGAAGCTACTGCGATGAGAAGCCTGCGCACCGCAACGAAGAGTAGCCCCCGCTCACTGCAACTAGAGAAAGCCCGTGCGCGGCAACGAAGACCCAACGCAGCCATAAATAAATAAATAAGTAAATAAAAATGCTGTTAACATGCAAAAACAACAGAAGAAACTCAAATCTATTTGGGTGCTGGCAGCAAGGGGACAATGAAAGACACCTGCCTTTAGATGGGGTTCTCAGATTAAGACAAATAAAGCTGTCTTCTTCCAGACATGGACTCTCTCCCAACTGTTGGATGAAAGAGCCACAGGGCTTTTGCTGGTGGTGTGTTGTCTTCACATCGTTTTGCCTCATATCTTCCTCACTAGCAGTAAAGAGCATTTACTGTCTGTAATTATTTAACTAGGCATCTATTCTTGTCGACAAACTAAAAGTCAAGTCATTTATGATTCAAATATACTGTAGTTAATGGGATAAGCAGGAAATCAGGAACTCTACAGAGCCACTCAGTTACCATAATGAATTCTGCTGATTAAAAATCCCTATAACACAGCTGTTCATATCTTTTGTGTGTGTCTGCTCTGTGAACTGATCTTAAACTTTCTCCTTTGCCTTCCAGTGATAAAGGACATCTAGGGGGTATATATGTGGTGATACCAGGGTCATATTTGCCAGTCATAAAATGTCAAATATCAGTGAGCACATTGTCTGCACCTTTACCTCCTAGACTTTCACAAAGAAAAGAATTAGTTAAGGGCTTTTACCAAGGATTCCCCGTCCAGTGCTCATCTGAGCACACTGGTATTTATGGCAAGTTCTCCTCCCTCATCCTAAGAGGGTCACTATCTCTCAGCTGTTCCCCAGACCTTCAGAGACAGAGCTGTCAGTCCTCCAACCCTGGTGTAAGCCCATGCTCTCTCCACACTCCCTTCTCTAACTACATTCTTTAACCACATCTTTTAACTACACTTGCCCTCCAACACTTCCTTTCTCTGGCATCTGTGGTCTCTGTTTTTCTACTAGTCCCTTTCTCGCTGTATGCAAAAATATATGTTTTCTTCCCCAACATATTTTACAAAATTATGTTTTGTAAAATAAACAAAACCGCCTTCTCTTGATTATAGAATAGCTATGGAAAAATTGTAGAGACTTCCACTACACCATTCAAGGTAGAGCAGCATAGTCTGAAGTAACAACACAAAAATCTCCGTGGCTGATCACAAAGTAATAAGTGGTGATCCAGGAGCTACTCCAGGGCAGTTGTCCTACATGACTGCTCAGCCTTCACATCCAATGCAACACATTCATCAGCTATCACCACTGCGGCAGAGGAAGCGGGAGAGTTAAACACTGGTAGTTAAACTTCCACCCAGAAGCGACTCGCAGCCTATTTCTGCCCTTGTTACACTGGCCAAAGTGAGTTGCATGGCCTTTGCAAGGGGCAGGGACTACACTTTTCCCAGATGACCTGATGGCGGCGGGGGGTGGATTCCTGGGACTGAAGGTGCTTCGTATCCAAAAACCAGAATAGTCTCAAGCAAACCAGAATCATTAGTCACCCTGGGAAAAATGGGTATTGGTGAATAGTAGTCTGCCACACTCACAATGCAAGATGCCTAAACTTTCTGAGCCTCAGTGACCTTGTGTGACACACAAGAAGATACTGCTCTCACAAGTTGGTAGTGATGGTTAAAAGATATCATGTTGATTTAGTCAGAATTCTCCAGAGAAGCAGAACCGGGAGAGTGAAAGAGAGAAGAGATGTGTCGGGGAGATTTTAAGGAACTGGCTCACACAATTGTGGGTCCTGACAAGTCCAAAATTGGCAGGGCAGGCTGGAATTTCTGGTAAGAGCCCATGCTTTTGATATTGCAAGCTTGAATTGGAAGGCAGAAGTCTTTCCTCAGTCTTTTAAGGCCTTCAACTCATTGAATGAAGCCCACCTACTATAGGGAAGCTAATCTGCTTTACTCAAAATCTTCCAATTTAAATGTTAATTACCCCTAAAAAATACATTCCCTGCAAATCTACACTGCTGTTTAATCAATCAACGTAGCCTAGCCAAGCTGACACCTAAAATTAACCATCACACAGCATGCAGTATTCCTAACGTAGTGCCACCTTCTACTACGTGTCCAGTAAATGTTAGAGTTTTTTCTTGACTTTCTTTTCAAAGCTTTATGAATTTCTTTCAATATAGACAGATACTGAATTTTTAAAAAGAACTCAACATCATCAGACAAAACTATTGTTGAATGATATTTCAGGATATAAAAATTTGCCTGGCTGACTATGGTTATTTGAGAGGACATTTGCTTAAACTGTATGATTGACATGTACATTTAACAAACTTTGATCAAACACCCACTATATACTTAGAACTCTTCAGGGCACTAAGACTACAAATAAAAAGGCAGCCTACCGTCATCAGAGATCCCAAGTCCAGCGAGGATGACTAATAGAGAAATACAATTCAGTGGGGTGGGTCTTGTCAAAGCATAGGTGTAAGACAACATGTAAATACTCTGGTGGGAGAAACAATGTCGGAGGCTCAGGAATAGTTCCTTGGATGTACGGCTTTTATGCTGACAGGCAGCCGATAGTTAAAAAGCCGACTGATCACCGACCATTGCATGGCCATGAGGAGGAAGAAGGGAAGAACATTCCTAGTGTAGACTAGTAATGGTGAGACACGCACAGGGCCTGGAGAACAGAATGAACAGAACATTATCTTTCAGAATCACATTGGACCTTCTCTCCCACCTATTTAGGAGCCTCTAGGCTGTCCTCTGCCTGTAGGCTGCAGTTGAGTGTCTTAGCATGGCTGCCAGGTCCTTCACAAATGCAGTCCTCTGAACATTCCTGTAATGATCTCTGAGCTTTCCTGCACACCATTTACCTGCTGAGGACAGCATGCTAATTCTTCTTCCTGCAGTACTCAGCTCATCCTCTAAACAATTGTTTTCCCCTCTGAGCCACAACATGACCCCACACAAATTTCTATGGTGGCACGTAATACTTTGTAATGTAATTATTTATGTATGTTGATGTCTTTGCCCCATAGAATGAGGGCTCTTTTAGGGAAGGAGTCATGTTTTATGCACTGCTGCATCATAGGGTCTAGACCTGTGGCCAGCATTTACTGGAAACTCAGTACATGCTGATGGAATTAATAAATTACAAATGAAATCCAGGAGCTAAATGCATAGCTATTGCTGATTAGATGCAAATGTATTGCAGGTTAAATTAAATATCTGTGACTATTTTAGAGTTAGTATTTTTCATGACATCAGTGTCAAAACTGGTAATGATGCTGAAAAAGACAAATGTGTTGAAATATTTATCTTGAGGTTCTAAAGAAAATCGTGTTTTCTAATTATGCAAATCCAGAATGTTGAGTCCCAAACAGTAGACCATTGCCTTTCAGATTAGTGACAAGGATGAAAATAAAACTTAGCTATAGTTTAAAAGCACTTGAAAATAGATCTCAAATAAATACAGCTATAGCACGAGCTGGGAAGGACCAAGAAATATTCTTTTTAAAAATAAATATTCCTTTATTTCTGGAACAAAACTTATTCTTTAAATTAAAAAAAAAAATTCTTGAGCAGATTTGCTACAAGTTTGCCTTCTTCTCCTTCTGCTTCTCTTTCTCCTTCTTCTTCTTCTTCCAAAAAGCAACTTTTGGTTATTAATTTTCTTTATACTTTTTGTTTATTCCTCACATTAATTTTTGCTCATATCTTTACCATTTTCTTCCTCTGCATCCTTTAGATTTTGTCTTTCTCTAGCATTTTTTTTCCTATGGAAGTATACCATGCATACAGAAAAGTGCATAAATTATTAAGGTAAGGTGGATGAATTTTCAAAAAATGAAGATATGCTAATAACCACAACAAACATAGATCAGGAAACAGAACCAGACCATCACCAGCCCCAGAAATAGCCCTTGTACCTCCTCTCAATCCCTCTTTTTCCTCCTCTGTAAAAGTAACCACCATCTTGACTTCTTGCAACACAAGTTAGTTTTGCCTATTTTTGTAAAATATGTTGGTAGAATCATAAAGACCACGCTCCTTGGGCTTCCCTGGTGGCGCAGTGGTTGAGAGTCCACCTGCCGATGCAGGGGACACGGGTTCGTGCCCCGGTCCACGAAGATCCCACGTGCCGCGGAGCGGCTGGGCCCGTGAGCCATGGCTGCTGAGCCTGTGCGTCCGGAGCCCCTGCTCCGCAACGGGAGAGGCCACAGCAGTGAGAGGTCTGCATACCGAAAAAAAAAAATATATATATATATATATATATATTTTGGCGCAGTGGTTAAGAATCCGCCTGCCAATGCAGGAGACACGAATTGGAGCCCCGGTCCGGGAAAACCCCACATGCTGCAGAGCAACTAAGCCCGTGCACCACAACTACTGAGCCTGCACTCTAGAGTCCGTGAGCCACAACTACTGAGCCTGCATGCCACAACTACTGAAGCCCACGTGCCTAGATCCCATGCTCCGCAGCAAGAGAAACCACTGCAATGAGAAGCCCACGCACCACAATGAAGAGTAGCCCCCGCTCGCCGCAATTAGAGAAAGCCCACGCGCAGCAACGAAGACCCAATGCAGCCAAAAATAAATAAATATTAATTAAAAAAATATTTTTTTTCATCACTGATTTTGGAGTAAATTGTTGTCAGAGAATGTGCTATCAAATTATGGTCCAGGGACTGGTACCATTGTCAGCAGGTAAGAGTTAGAAATGTAAGTTAAAAAGCTGCACCTCAGGTCTACTGAATCAGAATCTCTAGGGATTGAGGCCGGACATCTTGTGTTTTAACAAGTTTAGTAGATGATTTTTTTTCACAATAAACGTTGAGAAACACTGGTGTATATAATATTGATTATTTGAATTTCTTAAGACTATAAGACTCCTTTTGTGACTTAGTATATGGTCAACTTTTGGAGAGACATGTGTACCTTAGAAATAAAACCTGTTAGTTTCTATTTGTTGGGTATAAAATTTTACATTACATTAATTTTATTGTTCACATAGTTTACATACTTTCCAGCTCTTCAGTGTTCTTGACCTGTTTCTTTATGGAAGCATTAAAAAATCATGGTTCTTCAAATGTAAAATAGATAGCTAGTGGGAAGCAGCCGCATAGCACAGGGAGATCAGCTCGGTGCTTTGTGACCACCTAGAGGGGTGGGATAGGGAGGGTGGGAGGGAGACGCAAGAGGGAGGGGATATGGGGATATATGTGTACATATAGCTGATTCACTTTGTTGTACAACAGAAGCTAACACACCATTGTAAAGCAATTATACTCCAATAAAGATGTAAAAAAAATCATGGTTCTTTATTTCTTCTGCTATATTTTTAATTCATTTAAGCAATGTTAATTGATGTCCACTCTGTGTCAAATACTGGTCTTGTAATTTTCAGTATTAAGGAGTGAACATCTTCACTCTTATTGACGCTCTTTGCTTTAAATTCAACTTTAAAAATAGTGGTATGCCTATGTCTACATCCCATTGCTTAGAATATGGACACAGTTTTTTACCTATAGTTCTAACTTGTCTCTAGTTTTATTTTAGGTGTGTCTCTCGTGATCAATATGAATTAGATCAGGCAGTCAGGCAGGAAGAATGCCCCTTTATTCGGGGAAGGCTCAGCCCTTTTGTTCTATTCAGACCTTTAACTGATTGGATGAGGCCCACCCACATTAAGGAGGGCAACCTCCTTTACTCAGTATATTAATTTAAATGTTAAACATCCAAAACTATCCTCACAGAAACACCGGAGTAATATTTGATCAAATATATGTGCACCCCATGGTCCAGCCAAGTTGACATAAAATTAACCATCAAAGTTAGACATCTAACAATAGGGCTCCAAACTTTATAAAGCAAAAGATGGTAATACTAAAGTTAAAAATATACATATCTATAATGATAGCTGGAGATGTTATCGCCCTTTTCTCTGTATTTGGTACAATAAGTAGATAAGGGTCTCAGTATAATCACACAGGGAATTTTCCACTTCTGATAAGGTATTATACTTTTCAGTGCTAGATTTTCCATTTGTCTCTTTTCTATAATGTTCATTTTCCTGCTAAGATTCCCCACCCATTTACTCACATGTTCACCCTTTCCACGAACATAACGTCAATAGCTGTTTCAGTATTCTTGTCTGTTAATTCCATCGTCTGAATTATCTCAGAACTCTTTCTATTGACTACTTTATGTTTTGATTCTGGGTCACATTTTCCCACTTCTTGACATTTGTAGTATATATTTTTAACTGTATATTTGACCTTGTGATTACATCATCCAGGTGTCTAATCCATGTGGATTATCTTCCAACAAGGGTATTTGTATATGAGAATCAGAAAGTTTCAAATGTTTGCTCAAACCCTCATAACAAAGATACCCCAGAGACCAACTTCACCCTCAAATCTATTTACTTTTTCACCCAAGCAATGACCCTTAAGGACATCAATATACTGGAAGTTGTTAACATATGCCTTATGCTGTTGTTGTAAAGATACACACTGATGACATATATGTCCCCAAATGGTTGTCAAAATGATTTTTCTCAAATATTCTCTTTCAGTAGGTCTTCTAGGCAAAGACAGAAAGACCAGGAAAGACTAGGAAACTTAGAAAGACTCATTACCAGAAAGACTTTCCCCAAAGAGAGTAGAAAAATGCCACAATGAAGAGTCCCATTTCCTGAGAAAGTTGATTCCAGTCCCGTATCTCCCCTGGCACCCAGAACAAAGACCAGGCATCTAATTCTCCTTAGTTTGCACTTGAATTTCCTCTGTTGTAATAATTGGAATAACATGACCTCACGAGGTTATTTTAAGGATTAAATGAAATAAATTGTGTCAGTTTTGGGGTTCGTGGGTTCAAGGTATATACTTGATAAACATTTATTGAATCCGAATATTAAGGCTGTTACTGTTAAGATATTGAAAGAAGCAAAAATTCAGATTTGGGGTTTAAATTGTGATGTGGTACATTTCTGAGTCTCTGTTTGCTCATTTGTAAAATGGGGATAGTGTTAACCACCGCATGGGGAAATAGCACAGATGAGCTGAAGTGATCACGCAAAATGACCAGTCCAGTGCTGGCTATAAAGTTAATTAATACTAGATCTTTTTAATTAACATTAATTTTTTAAATATGCGTTTACACAGATGCATTATGTTCTCATTTTCTGAAGATTTAGGGCAGAAAAGCACTGCTCCATTTAATCCATCTCCTCTCGCCCACACACAAACACTCCCTTCTTTCCAACAGTTTTCCTTTTTTCTCTATTTTCTTTCTGCTTTAGGCTCAAATGGATTAACTACTTCTGAGCATTAGAGACTGAGATGAATCCTCCAGTAGAAAATCTCATTACAGATGGTCCGGAGCCAGGCAGATTAGAATGCTTACTGTTCCAGCGCTAGGACACGTTTAGAGGTGAGAAAGATAAAAACATTTCTTTCTTAAGTGGACGATTTCCCAGAAGGTAATAGGAAAGGAGTCTAAATCAAGGTTAAAAAAGAAAAAGAATACATTATCTGTTTGATGTTTACCCATTGGAAGGTCTTATAAGTTAAGAAGAAAGTAATATCTTTGAGGGGGTTCACATTTAAAATCAGTTATGAACAAAATCTGATGGTATTGAGTGTTTGCATTAGATAAGCTCCCCAAAGCCTAATTCTCAAAGATCTTACATTTCCATTAGTTTTCCTTTCTACCATTCTACCAATGTAACAAAAAGAGTGCTGGACAGCTGCTTATTAACTTTGCAACCTTGAGCAATTCACAGAAACCATGTCTAGGCATCCTACTGTTTATTTGTAAAGTGAGAGAGTTAATCCTTCTCTTCTCTTCCTACTGTTCCCATCCTGTTTCGGGTCCTCAATATTGCTTCTCAAGGCAATCTCAAAAACTATCCTTCCTGTAGAGTATTACCCTTTCCGGTCAACTCTTCACATCGCTCCTGGAATTATTTTTTGGCAAATGAAAATGTGACTTTTTCTGCAAAACTTTGATCTTTGACTAGGGCAGAGGTCTCCTTCAACTGCCACCTCTCTGCCAGCACTGGTCATTATAAATAGGGTCATGTGGTATTTAAGAATAAAATTTGCATTAGTTGCTCTGTCAGTTAAGTGCTCATGCAATACCCCTGGGTGCTGTGATACTTCCTAGTCTTCCTCTAAGTTATGTTGAGGGCAAGTGACTCATTCCAGCTAATGAACGTCTGCTGCCAAGGTGGTTAAGAAGCAGCGTACTTCCTCCTCTCTTGCTTCAATGACCTGGAAGACCGTGAGATTCTGTTGACAAAAGTACAAAAAGGAAGAGAGATGTTCTACCCATATTGGACTTGGTAGGAGTGAGAAAAGAGCTGTCATTAGGTTATACCATTGAGCATTGGGGGCCTCTTTGTTTTCACAGCACAGCACAGCATAGCCTGACTAATAAAGTTGCTAACATTTAATAAGTCACAGAAAATCTTGATTCTGAGCTTTAATGAAAAGCTAGAAAATCTCTGACACTGGGTTTGAACACCCAGAAAGCAGCAATGTGCTGCCCCTTGTGCCCACTGGGACTTGTGCTCTCATCCACTTTGTCTTTTCCCTTCTCCTCTTATTTTCATTATCTGTCCAGCTATTCTATGTATTTGAGTTTGTAACCCCTGGCTACAGTTCAAGATACAGTTCAAACCCTCAAGTGTGGCATAATGCATCTTTCATGATTTGGGCTTATTTGTCCCTGCGACCATAAAATCCAGCGCCAAATGCACCCCCGATATTGAATAATTTGAAGTTGCTCAAAGGTTTCATTGCATTCCATGCCTCTGCTATTTGGAATATTCTGGTCTCTTTGCCAGGAGTATCCTTCCTGAATTGTTCATTTTTCAATACCCGGTTCCTATTTTACCTTTTTGGGAAATCTCTCCAATGCCAGTCTTGTATTTCTCCCTAAAGATTTCTCCATTCTAACACTTAATCTTTTGTTCTGTCTTATTTATCTTTGAATTCTCAAATCCCAGTACAGTGCCTGACACAGTGGAGGGGCACACTCCATGCTAATGGGGAAGCTGTTGAAGTATAGGATTTATTTTTCAAATCTCAAAGCAACCTGTTCACATGTTAACAATTCGAATAACACAGAAAAACTCATGGTGGAATGAATATTCCCCCCTTTTCACTTTAAGAGCCACTACTCAGAAACAGCCTCTTTTTCATACAATTTCCGCTTTTATTTATTCTATTGCGGGCCTCCATTACCCTAAGTACAATGTTAGAAACTGTATTTCTTTTTTTTTTTTTTTTTCGGTACGCGGACCTCTCACTGTTGTGGCCTCTCCCGTTGCGGAGCACAGGCTCCGGACGCGCAGGCTCAGCGGCCATGGCTTACGGGCCCAGCCGCTCCGCGGCACGTGGGATCTTCCCGGACCGGGGCACGAACCCGTGTCCCCTGCATCGGCAGGCGGACTTTCAACCACTGTGCCACCAGGGAAGCCTGGAACTGTATTTCTTGCTTTACTGTTCTCCTTCCTCCTCCCTATCCTCTTCCCAGCATTTGATGGTGCTATTCCTGTGCTTTACATTCTGTCAGTTGCCTTTATAACTCTAAGAAAAAGCTCAAATTCCTTTTTGTTTCTGTTCCTTTGATAGTGTCTCTTAAAGCTAGCTTCTCCTTTCCTTTCCTCCCCTTCTCCCTCCCACCTCCCCCATAGCCTCATTCTGCAGACTACACTTTATGCTGACAAGGATGTTCATATGTATATTACATTTTCACCCTAATCAGGTCTTCCCTGATTGATTTATTCATTCAGTTCAATTCCTTTGTTCTTAAAGCAACACCAGGTGCCCATCCCAAACATTCTTACTTATGTCTCCCCACCCCCAATAAACATCTCCTTCCCAGCCAACCCATTGCTCACCTGTCCTTCAAAAGCAAAGAAAAACCTTTTTCTGCTGTGAAAGCTTCCAGCCAGATCTGTTTTGTCTTCCTTTCTCTACTATTTCCTAAATTATCATGAAAGTACATCATGAAAGCTGAGAGCTGGGTCAGGGACTGTCCCAGGCACTCTGTGTAGGAAAAGAAATATAGTTTTGCAAGCTAGGGAAATCAGGAGTCAAAATTTTTCTTTGTAGACACAGATTAGACTTAATGGGCTGAATTAGTAAATCTAGAAATGGACCTGTTTTAGAGCCAGGTCTATCATTTTTTAACCATGTGGTATTTTTGAAGCATAATTCTGCAGTCCTTACAATTCAGAGCTGTCAGTCTCACTGAGGAAGCAGCCAGTGTAAGGGAGGGATGCATAATCATAAGCACTTTAATGTTTGCAGTGTAATTAGCCCAGCATTGGTAGGTTGGAGTCTTGCGTTCCTGATCCAGAACTAGCAATTGTTGGCTGGACAACATCAAACAAGTGGGCTTAATGTCTTTCTGAACTTCTTCAATACTTGAGAAGTTTGGATGAAATTACTTTCAAGGTCATTTCAAACCTTAGTTTCCAATAATATCACTCCCCTGGTAAAGATGTTGTGGTCTCCTTATTCATTTCTGCTATCAGAGTCACCTGTGGTACCCATCTATGAAGGGACTCTTTGGTGACTTTCTTAATGAATATCTGTCTTTTAATCTACCTGGCATTTATTCTCTCTCCTTCTAGTAATCTAATTCTGATTTTCCACGGAGGCATACCCTATACATCTGCACGTGTGACCTTGATGGAGTTGACCACAACCTCTAACTCTAGGTGCGCATGTAACTCAGCCTTGGCTAATCACCATATTCCAATACCCTGGCCACCAGACTCAACTCAGGATGGGCATGGACCAATCAGCGTGACTCACACTATTTTTAGGTGCTCTTGAGAAGAGACCTCTTGGAATGGAACCAATACTGAGACTACAGAGCTGAGAGATGATTAAAAACCATATCCTCATGTCATGTCTTAATTCGACTTCTCTTGAAAGCAGAGCCTGAGATGAGAACTTGGGTTAGGGTAGTTTGGAATGTTCTTCCAGGAAGAAGTGAGGAAGTAGGGAGAATGAAAAGGAAGAAAAGGAAAAGCCCATTTAAGGGTGTGTTTTCATGTTTCAGCACTATGCCCAACAGAGCTCAAGTCTGCATACTCTCTGACCCAGGCCTTCTCTGACGCTGCAGGAACCTTCTTAGCCTGAAGGCAAGTGCAGTCCAGAAGTGTGGGCAGGATCCCGTAGCTGAATCCTTCAGCCTCCTTACCCTTCAGTGGACGAATCTGAGGGGCGTGATCATGTCCCAGCAGACTCGACAAATAGAGATGGGTCTCTGGATTTAGACATAGATTGGGGGATCACATACTTGAAGGTGAGAATTGAAAATATGTGATGGGTGAGACCACCCAGGGATAGATGGCAAGGTGAACACACAAAGACATAAATAAACAGATGTGTTAGAAGTTCTTTGAAGTCATTAAATGATAGTTAATGTGCTTGGGGGAAAGCAATCCAAATTAGATGTTTACGATAATAGACTCTAAGAAATGAGGTCTTGTTCTTTGAAGATTTCATCCCAATGAACTACAGGTCAAAGTGGTCCCCAGAACAGAGATAAAACAAAGCAGGGAATGACACTGCAATTTCTCCCATATTATGGGCTATGCACTTTGTAGCTGGACCTTAGTGAGAGCATTATAGAGCAGAAGGATGCAAAGAGAGAAAGGACGTGCTCAGAGTACTTATGCTGGGCTAGGCATCACACACACCATGTGCCACTTTATCTTGGGGCCACCCTAGGAGATAGGTGCTGTTGTCATATCCCTTTTATAGGGAAAGGGGCAAGTGACAGAAGCCAAGATTCTGCCTGATGCTAAAGTCTTCACATCTCTACTGTGATGATTATGCTATGTAGTCTTTTTTGTGGATATCCTACACTTTCTTGTAGAACAATAATTTGTACACATGTTTTATCCTCCATGCATGCTGCTGGTGGCAGATTCCAAACGTATTTTCTAATTATGAATTATGCAACCTAGCATAGTACATTATGAGTGAAATTTGCTTAATAATTGTCTATGAAGAAGGGAAGTTCTATTGAATAAATGTTGGCTAGATCATAGATTGAGCCCTCATGATTGTAATGAGTTGGACTGTTGTTGAGCATTATCTATTCCCCTCATCCACTCACTGTGGTTAGAGTATATTTCCTACCCATTAATGTTGGGTTTGGCCATGTGACCTATTTTGACTCTGGGATGTTAATAGACATGAAACAAACAAAGGCTTGAAATGTCCTTGTATGGTTGGGCTTCTCCTCTTGCACTTTAACCATTACCATTAGAGAAACCTATCCTAGGAGACCTGCTGGTCCCAAACAAGTGGGAGACATGTGGAGGACAGTTGCTCCAACTGACCCGTGACCTGCAGGTTGAAGCAGGGCTACCACAACTACCTGCATAGGTGTGAATGTGTGAATGAGCACTTACCATTTCATGCCCCTGAGTTCTGAGGTAGTTTGTTATGCAGTAGTAGCTGACTGGTGCAATTATTTTCAGTATAAATTATATTCACTGATAATCCTGATGTGTTCATTATTTCAACTAATATTTAGTTAGCAGTTACTGTAGTGGGCCCTAGAAATAAACTTATGAATACGATAGGCACAGTCCTGTTGTTGTGGCCTAGTAGGGGAAAGAAGTATTTCAATAAAGTATTATAAAAACATATTGTTAGAACTCTGACGAGGAATCATAAGAGGGTATGGACACCATAGCAAGGACACCATCCTATTGTGGGTTTATGGTTAAGAGAGATTTCTGGGAGACGCAAAATCTCATCTGAACCTGAGGAGAAAATGATATTAATGTTAGTCAGGAGAGGGGGACACTTGGGAAGGAGAGTTATGGGAAGAAAGGACGTCACAGGGAGAAAGAAAGGAGAGCATGTGAAATGTCCCAAGAGAAAGAGAGGACAAAGTCTACCAAGGAATATGAAAGCTTTTTGATAAAATGAGGGCAAAAGAAGCCATTGGAAAGGGTTAGGATCAAGAGATGACTGAGCTTATATCATATAAGCACTTGTAAGTCTTGTTAAGAAGTTTGGACTCCATTCTAAGATAACTAGAGGATAAGGAATCGTTGTATTAAACTTTTAAAAAATCCAAGTACTTTTTTCTTCCAAAATTATAAATAACTTAGTTTATGCAAATAACACATTTTGAAAATTTTAGGGCAAAATAAAAATTTTAAAGATCTCTTCCAACACCAACACACCCACTCTAGTGATGAAGCACTAGAGCATTTCTAATTAACCAAGAGCTCATTTGATGTTCCTGATCAGCACACTCAGAGGGCCGTGTGGATAATTTAATGTTAGGATTGAACATGTGCTTTCCTCCACTCTTCATTGCTTGCTTAAGACGTTGCTATGGGTAACCAATATCTGTTCCAGAAATTGATGTTAGTGCTTACAGAAAGGTGGGCAAAGAAGGAGAAGAGAATCTTCTGTCACAACCCCTAATTTCTCCATGACCTATCCTCTTGGAATCTTCCCAGATCCCAATCACCCCCTGAGCTTCTCCACATGGAGACTGTAAACTCCACAATGGCAAGGACTTTAACTCTTATCCATTCATTGAATCCCCAGTACACAGTAGGAACTCAATATATACTTGATGAATACATGAATAAATGAATGACTGATTGGCTGGCTCATATAAATCACAGTTAGCAGATCCAGGTTAGCTTCTTCTACTAGACTGTGAGTTTCCTGGGGTCATAAAGCAGATCTTATTCTTCTGTCTGCCTTAAGTACCTATCACAGTGCCTCACAGGTAACAGACACGTAGCAGACACTAATGTCTTGTTGAATGAATGAATGAATGAATTGCAAGTACAGCATCTGCTAACCAGAAATAAGTTGGAGTCCAAAGAATTAAGTATCAACACAGAAACATATTAGTTTAAAGAAAGTGGGTTGAATAGCTGAAGCAGAGATTGAAAGACGTGGGGAAAAAATAAGTAACCAAAAAGAGAGAGAGAGAGAGAAAGAGAGGAACAGCATGCCTTAGCTCGTTCTGTACTATCTGCCTGGGATATTTTCAGCCTTCTAATGCCCTCAGTCTGCCTGTCTGGATGTTTCTTCCTCAGTCATTAAGACTCAGCTGAGATACATCACTGTGATATTTTAATTCCTATAACGATGAAGATGATAATAATTATCTAGACCAAAGTATCTTTTATTTTTCCTTGAAAGGCATATAAACAGAAGGTAGGTGTGGACAGAAAATAAGCATTTCCCACTTGATATTTTTGATATTATTGAGACAAGCCTTCTGACTTTCAGGTGAAGAAGACCGAGTCTGGTGACCATGACATTCCCCTGTGGTTTTGTAGAAATGTTGGGTTCCACCCATTCTCCGGACTGCCCAGCTGGGAGCTCTTTCAGAAAACCCAGCTAGATTGTGCAACATTTCATCTGGGAACTGACAAGGAACAGAAAGTCCCACTGCTGCTCCTGGGAAGTCCTGAGCAACCTAGTGAAGCCCCAGAATTCACACTCTCATCCTGGACCATGGTGCCTCCCTGTGGGGATACCACTAGCTGAGCTTCAGGTTTGATGCCTCATCTCCATCCTGGTAACGTGATAAGGAGGAAATAAAAGTGGTCCGTGCAGAGAGATTTCTATGTCAGAGCTGATTGGGGAAGGTCTCCCAGGTGCGTTGTGGGATGTCTTTCACAATGTGAACGTTGCTGATGAGGAAGTGTCTCTGGTTTTATTTGTAGTGTGAACTAAGTGTTTACTTGTCTTTTTAAATTTGAATAACAGACATTGCCTCACCCTAGTACCTCTCCACCCACCTTCCATTCATTCTGGAAACACTCATCTGGGGAGTGTAGGTCTGTTCTGGGCTCTCCAGTCCCGATGAGGTGTTCTGAACATCTCTCAAATTGGAGACCCCAAATCCCTGAGAACAGACCTGGTGATGAGAAACCAATATCTTTCCTTCCTTGAATCCACCCCAAACACTTAATGAGGGATAACTCTGGGCACAGAACTGTGCGAGATGTACAAAAAAGGAGAAGGCAGGATGGAAAATATTAGTCAAATACATACACATGGGGGGCTTCCCTGGTGGCGCAGTGGTTGAGAGTCCACCTGCCGATGCAGGGGACACGGGTTCGTGCCCCGGTCCGGGAAGATCCCACGTGCCGCGGAGCGGCTGGGCCCACGAGCCATGGCCGCTGAGCCTGCGCGTCCGGATCCTGTGCTCCGCAACGGGAGAGGCCACAACAGTGAACGGCCCGCGTATCGAAAACAAACAAACAAACAAACAAAAGACAAATAATGGAATGGACGTGAGTTCCCAGCGTAATAGTTCAATGCAAGGCGGGAGAATGAGTAGAAATGAAAGAGTCTGGAGGCAAGGGATACTTCAAAGTATCCAAGGCAATGAGAAGCAGCTAAAGTTTTATTCTAAGATAATGGAAAGCCATTTTAAATGCATTAATATAATATAGCAAGATTTCCAGGGCCCTGAGCTAGTAAGCCTGTACTGGTAATGATTAGATCATGGCTCTACAAGTTAAGCTCCTCACTAATGGGAGGGGCCAGGCCGAGGTCTGACTCTAACCTGTCCATAAACCCCACCCCAGAAGCTTCCGGGGAGCCCTCTCACCCCTCAGAACACAAAGCTGGAGTCAGGCTCCAAGGGTTCAATTCCTGGCTCCATTCCTTACTAACTGTGTGACCTTGGGCAAATTACTTAACCTCTCTGTGCCTCTCTGTCCTCATCTGTAAAATGAGGATGATAATGATAGGATCTCACATGGTGACATGAGGGTTTCATAAGTTATTATATAGGCTCATAGCAATGCCTGGCACATGGTAAGAGCTATTTGAGTGTTGGCTCTCAGTATTCCTATGATTACATCGGATTTTCAGGGCCAGTAGAGAAGACAAACTCACAGAAGGAACTTGTCTTCAATTTAGAGCTGAGGAGACATGATCTCACTTAGAAAAATAAATAAATACATGTGCTCAGGTTGAAGACACACCATGGAAACAGCTACACAAAGACGACGTATGACTGGGTTTAAAGAGGGGACAGTGCAGGGCAAAGAGACCAGCCCCATGTGATCAGCAGGCAGAGAATGGGGACTTTGGGTAAGGAGTGAATTTTTGGGTGTCTCTCAATTTGCGTCAGTTCTTCTGCAAACTTGCGGCTTCTCAACCAGCTAAGCTGTGGATGTTTTTTGACAAAGGCACCGGTTGAATTGCTCTGCAGGTTCACCTGTTTTGCATCTCATCACTCTGTAGGCTTTTGTCACGGGGAGGAGGCCCCGTGGCTGCCCTTCTGGAGCACAGGTGGAGTGTGCAGGCTTGGGAGTCATCCAGCTGTCCTTCCTTGAGCCTTGGTTTTCCCATCTGTAAAGTGGAGTAACACTGTTCATCCTGTGAGGATAAAACAAAGGGATGCATATAATGTGCCTCGTGCATAATAGGTGGTCAGTGTATGTCTTTTCTCTTTCCTTTCTGTAGCTCATTGGAAAGTCTCACTCAAGGAAATAGCTGAAGGGGCGTCTTCTTTAGTCTATAGAAGCTTCAACTAAGTCACGCTACCCCTGTTAACACGGCTGGGACAGACTCCAGAGCCATTAGGAAGATTAATTCATTCAAAAGCATTTATTGATCACCTACTATGCAATAACTTCCTCATATATATATATATATATTTAATATTTTTATATATAGTTCCTGCATCAGTCTTACTAGATAAATGCTATTATTATCTCCATTTTGGTTGAGAAAACTGAGGCTCAGAAAAAAAGAGTAAATTTGCCTGAGATTGGAATTTAGATGTGTCTGATTCCAAAGAGCTAGCTTTAGATTAACCACCCATTAGCTTTCATACATTGCAGCACAGGGCTATTTGTAACTTTTGTAATTACCTCCAGCAGTGCCTGACCTTCTCAGGAAGTTGGTTTCTCTCCTGTATCATGTCCACTGTTAAGGTATGAAGTTTAGTGACTCGTGGAAAAAGAAGGACACCACCTCGAACAAAGTCGGGGGAGAAGATGCTTAGGACTTAGGAGAAGTCCCCCACTCACCCCAACACACACAGAAGGGTGAGTAAAGTTGTCAGATGTCAGAAAGAAAATCACTGCACATCCAGTTAAATTGTATCTGCTGACCCTAAGGAGGCTAGGGATACAAGAGGGAAGCCTCTGGTATCAGGGCATTCAGAGGAGAGTCAGGGAAGGGTTCGCCTATATCCCAGGGCTCAGCATTCCTCATTTCTTTGAACTTAGTCCAGGATGGCCATACCAGGAGATAAAACACAGAGAGGTTGAAGGGAAAGCAAGATTCAGAGGTCTTGGGACCCACTGGTCCATTTGAACTTTGGGACAACACTCCTCATAGGATATCCCCACACCAGCACCAGGGGCAGGTGGGCAGGATGGCAAGGGCTGAGTGACAGATTCAGGAAGGGCTGGGAGAGGGTTAGAGAGCGCACCCCCGAGGGCTTAGTCTGCTGCATCTCTGCTGGCTCCCAGGGGAGTGAGGCACATAGTAGCTGAGGGTAGAGAGCCAGGAGCCTAGCATGAGGCTGACTTGCTGAGGCTCCGGCTGCTGGCTGATGTCCTGAGACAAACGCTGAGAAGCAGAGTTGAGATGGGCCTAACCAAACAGAGGAAAGAAGACAGAGAATGACAAAAAGCCTCCTTAGTGTCTTATGTGTCACCAGTCCGGATTTTAGCAACAAATGTCATCCTGGTAAGGAGCAGAGAAAGGGACCTCCCCAGCTAGACTGTGGGGACCCTGAGAAACACAGGGCCCCAAGCTAAGGCCAGAATTCTCTCTACCTGCGTCACCACTAAAACACTGATGCTTCCTCTCCACAAGACCCCGTTGTGGCTGGGAGAAAAAGGGGAACTTGGCAAAACTAAGGAGTTTTCTACATAGCAGAGACTTTAGAAAATTCGAGGATGAATTACCCATTATTGGCAAGTGTAAGTGTGTGAAGTGAGTGTGTGTTTCCTCTACCCAGTGGGATGAAGGCCAAGAATAAAAGGGGATCAGATGTGGAAAATAAAGATATGTCTATCGAACTCCCTAGTTTGTACTTCATTAACTTATTGACCCCACTACACAGGAACAAGGAAATCATTCTTGGTCTAGTGAAAAGCTGTACAAAACTGCTGCAGAGAGAACACAGAGAAGTGATGGGGTGCTGTGGCTTCAGTGGTGTGATCAGTGGTGAGCTAGGGACTGGGCCCTGCGGCACCCATTGTTCCAAGTGGTAAGAATGATCGTCACCCAATGAGGGTAAAGTTTCACTGGAGACTCAATCAAGAGCTAGGATTACATAGAGGAAGGGTTTTAAGCTGGGCCTTTTAGCAAAGGAGGATTTCCATTAGGGTGAAATAGGCAAGAAGAGGTCTCCCAAAGGAGGGGACATGGAACATACACCTGGAGGGTATGTTCAATAACAGCAAGGGGCCCAGTGTGTCTGGAGATTGTCTAGACGGCACCTGGGTGCTAGTGGCGAAACGTACCTGCTAAGGTCTCCCAGAGGAGCTCAACTGAAAAGGATTCAAACAGCAACTTCTGGGAGAGGTGGGATTTGAACCCAGGCACTCAGCGCCCAGAGTCCATGTTCCTCGCCATTTTGCCACACTGCCTTTCCTGGTAGTGCACGTTTGACCATCATTCATTGACTGGATGGATGAGTGAATAGGTGGTTCTGAGCTGCTAGAAATGAGTTAAGAGATAAAGGGAGAGCAAAAAAAAGTAAGCAAGGAAAGATAGGCAAGCACAACCACGCTTACAGAAGTCCACACAAAATTCTACTGGACAAGGAGGTATTGCTCCGTACCTCTCATGTGCTCTCAGTCTTCCAGAATGCGCTTTTCCATGTTTTAAATGTGCTGCAAAAGCCTTCTGACATTTCAGCTCCCAAACTCAAACTATGGCTTATCCATGTCAAACAGAGTAATAATCATAGATTTCACCCTGGCTGCCTTTTAGGCCCTGTCAGAGTCCCATCTGAGCCTTTCACATCCCTGCCACCTCCAGCACATCTAGGACCCCACCTCAGGTGTCCCTGGCTTTAAGACTGCCTGAAAAAAGAAATTATACAATGGTTTGATTATCCAAACAAAACCGTTTAGATGGGGCTTAGCAAAGTCTCAGCACGTGGTCTGGAGTCTTTCTGCAGAAAAATCTCATTTCACACTCACAATAACCACTGAGGTTGGTTATATGATTATTTTGGTTTTTAGGAGTAGGAAACTGAAGCTAAGAGAAGTTGCATAATTTAGATATGATGATCCCACTTACTAGAAGCAAAGTAGGACTTGAATCCAAGTTCTGGTGATAGGTAGGCTCAAGCCCTCAATCCTTTTATTATTCTCTTTCCCTGTGAGGCCAAACCATGGAAGCAGAGCTACGTGGACACAACACTTGAACTGAATGACTAAGAACTTGAATTGAATGAGTGGAGTGAGAATTACCTAAGCTTAAAATAATTTCTGGATTTGTAGCTTGGCATTCAGTAGTTCTTCATCCTATTATCGTATTTGCTTTTAGGCATAAATTAATTAAATATGAGATATGGTACCTACAGAGTTAAAAAACAACATTCCTTTCCTATTTCCTTTTTTTAGTCTAACAACATTAATATTTTACTGCAAGGAATGTAGTCAATCATGTCCAGAGGTACTGACTTTAGATGTCTTTATCTTATAAAACAACAAATTGAATCTCTGTTTGCACACAAACTTGTCATGGCAACTAAATCTAAATAAAATTGAACTTCCTTTAGACTTTACCATGCATCATATCACTTCTTTCATGTTTAAGAATGATTTTCAGCTATTTCCATCCATTAAAGGAATCGAAGTTTGGATTTTTTCTAATTTTTTTCATTTGATCTGCCACAATGGGACAAGGAAGCTTCTTTCATTAGACCCTGGGATGTGGCATTCAACCACCAAGACTGCTGTAACTTTAAGGTTACATTGCTGGGGAGAAGGGAGAAGCCAGGATGGGTAGACTTAGTGTTTTGGATACAGCTTATTATAGGGCTGGTGAGGGAATGGGTGGTCCCAGTAACAATGTATCAAGGAGGCATGAACATTCCTTAGTGTAGAAAGTTGATATAATGGATCTAGCTTGGCAGCAAGAGACTCCGGCAGCTGGGAATCCATGCTCTGAGCAAAGGCACGAAGCAGCATCATGGCTCCTGGTGGAGAACATAGGCCTGTGCTGGGAGGTGCAGACAGCGGAGGGGCAAGAGGCAAAGTGAACAGAGAGTCAAGTTAGAAACTAACTCACCAAAGCCTCGGGAAATATTCAGGTGGTCATGCTTTGGTGCAGACATACCACAAGAGGCCAAGCAAAAGCAAACAGCCCCCGTCTGAGGACAGAGATCTAATTCTGGGTTGCGTCTGCTGGGGGCATGGAGATCACTGCCATCTTGCATACACTTTGCTCAATATTGGCTCAGGGACCAGCTGGGGCAGTGTCTGCAGGGGAAAGGCCTTGACCACCTATAGCTGGGTGAGAATAGGAAAGGGAGGAACTGACAACATCTAAATGACTGACAAGATCTGAGTTTCTGCACTTGATTCATTCCTGTGTTTTGCTTTCCCCAGGTGCTAATGGCAACTTCACTTTGAAAATCAGCCCAGTCCAAAGAGTAATGGATCCAGTTACCTTAGCCATGTCATCGACCAAGTTCTGAGATAGCTCTACTCGTCCACCCAGTTTAGAGTGAAGTCCACGTGAAATGATCTAACTGTTACTCAGAGTATGGGCCAGGGGTCAGCTGCAGCAGCATCAGGATTCAGGATAACTTACTCATCTCAATAAAATCTGCAAAGTCCCTCTTGTCATGTAAGGTAATATATTCCAAGGTTCTGGGCATCAAGACCATCCTTTGGGAGGGTTGGGGGATTAGGACCTGGACATCTCTGGACAGCTGTGGGGGCAGGGCTTTATTCTACCTACCGCAACTCGCACAGCCCACAGCCCTTCCTGAACCACCTGCAGCCAATGACACAAAAGGGGCCAGCCTGCCACCCTGCTGGGCAAAGGAGCTTTGACAACGTCCTATGAGACCTTCGCAGGGGCTGAGCTCTGAGTCTCACCCCCTGAACCTGTGACTGTGCTAAGAACTCTTTCCTGGCTTTCTCTAATGGTACAAATGAATGAGTCCCCAGGGATGCCATTAACCTGCTCACCAAATGTGCAACACCTCTTAAGGTGAGAGATCAAAGTATGTGAATGTGACATTCGACTTGGAAGCTGATTCTGACAAAGGGAACATGTTCATTAGCATGGCAGCCCTGCGCTTCGGAGGCAGAGAGAGAGGGAATGTGGGGAGGCGCCTGGGAAAGGTCCAGCTGGGGGACGAGTCCTGGCCATGCTTACTTCTTCCCAGTGTTCTCTCTCTGCCTGGTGCACGAAGGAGCTTCTGAAGGATCGTTGGCAGATGCAAGTTCATGTGCCCGATGAACAGTGAGGCCAAACAAACGGAAACGTCGGAGTTTGGAGCAGAGAAAGGTTAATTGCAGGGCCGTGCAGGGAGATGGGTGCCTTGTGCCCCCCAAACCCCAAAGTCCCTGAAGTGTTTCAGCAAAGCACTTTTAAAGTCAGGGTGAGGGAGTGGCTTGGTTAGTGGTTGCATATTCCGGAATCCTTTTTGTTCGCAGCAGTCCACTGTAGGTCAAGTCCTGTAAACCTCCAAGAGAACAAATGTTATTCTCTGTTTTAAAGGTTTTGACCTCCGTATGAATGGACTCTTAAAGGTCAGAGCCTTGAGAATAGGCTATCTTGTATATTTTAGGCTATAGGCAACATTCTTTTACAAAAAGGTGCAGAGCCAGCATGAATAAGTACTGGCAACAATGCCCAAAGGTGAAAGCAAAAGGAACAGATCTAATACGGAGTCAGATTTGTTCTTCCCTATAACAGCATGAAGCCTTGGGGGTAGAGATGGGGAGTGAGAGGGCGGAGGGGACTGGGCTAGTGGAGTCGTGGATCACATGCTCCTTATTTCTTCGTTTCCCAGAGTTGTGCTGGGAATCAGCCGTGAGTCAGGCACCGTGTTTGGAACTCAGGAGCAGACAAGGCGTTCAGAGAAGATGAAGAGAGCAGGGGTGGAATTGACATGGTGTGGCTGGAGAGGGGACGGCTGAAACAGCTGAGGACCGAAGCAGCATCCCCCAACCTCCAAACTGGTACAGTGACACGACATAGCCCTGTGAGGCAGGGCTACTTGACGTGAAATAACCCAGTATTAGGGTCTGCAGGCGACCAAGGAGCCTAGACAGAGCAGCAGCTTCTAAAATCGCTTCCCAACTGTCAGCATTGCCTGGTTAGTGATCTGCAGGGTGTTCACGGAAAACTTGTATACTCTGACCAGCCCCTCACTTAGTGTCATCTCTGTGCTTAAACTGATGTGAGGACTATAGCAGAGAAATGTATAAAGGGCCACAGCCTCTGGCTCCCGCTACACGTGTTCACGTCTCCAACTTGGGGACCACATCCGTGCGGTTGCCGCGACCTGGGGGCCTTCCCCAGCCTCTGTTCTCATCCCAGTGGCACCCATTCAATGTCCCCTCCATAGAAAGACGATCGGTGCTACCCTATTAACTTAGCCTGCCTGCCCCGGTTAGCCTCCGTCCTAGAGCTGCGGGCATGTCGTTCAGGCTTGCAATTCCTTTCCTCTGATCCTCGGGCTTTGTCTGGGTCCCTTGGTGCGTCCCCGTCTATGAAGACAAGGACCTTGTCCACTGCTGGGGCCCCGTTGTCCAGGGCTCTGTAGACATGCACTGAATGAATAAACCCACTCATGCTTGATGTATTTGAAAATGTGTTTCTTCCGTTTTAGAAGAAGCTTCTGTCAAAGATGCCCAAACCACAATATTTGGATGAAGCAAGGCTGACCATTAGGGTCAGTAGAAACAATGGCAGTCAGGAAGCAAAATCCTCGAGCTCTGATGTCCGAGCGCCCAGGTGCTCCATACTCACCTGGATGATAAGATCCTTGAGCACAGAGACTGATCCCAGGTCCTGCAATAGGGACCGGCATGCGTGTTTGAAGAATACATAAGGGGGCATATTTGCACCTTGCCCCTTTTCAGTGTTTCTCCTTCCATTAGAGTCTTTCCTCCATGCACTGTAGGAAGTCTGAGCGGCTTCTATGCAATCCCGTTGCCTTTGTTCCTTGCATTCTTATTTATTTTTAGGAAAACGAATGCATCTACTGTGATTCCAGTATTATTGTCTTATTTAGTTCCCGCCCCAAGAAAAGGGTGATTCCTTAGAACTTTGACATATTCCTAACTAATGTCCCTGCTCCCTGTCGTTTTCCCTTCTGGCATGTTAAAGAGCCCAGGGCTGTGGCAGCTTATAAAATCCTTCTGCAGTCTTTTGAATTTGCACACGGTGGTCCCTACTAACAAACTGGCCCATCAAACTGGTGTTCGCCATCCCTATCAGTGAGCATGAATCTCTAGCCCAGCCCACCTCTAATTGGAATTTTTACTTTTTGGGGCAATTAAAGTGGCTGTTGGTTTATGCCCATTTGCCTATGACAGAAAAGCCACTAATTTTCCAACAAAGAAGCTGGTGGTTTCTATCAGTCCCTCTCCAAAGCCAGTTTTCCTCCTTCCTCTCCTTTTTCTTCCCCCTGGCCCCCCTCCTGGGGTCTAATCCTTGTTCCTCCAATTGCTTGTTGGGTGACTTTGGTTAAGTTATTTAACCTGCTTGGGTCCCTCTCCTTCTATCTAAAGCAACAGTCCCTACTTAGAATTCTCTTTTTAATTCTATTTGTATTAAATGAGAAAATGTTTGTGAGATCCTTGACAACTTGGTACATAAGAAATTCTTAATAACTGAGACCTACTTTTCTTTCTAATCCCTTGCTTCTCCCCCTTTCTCTGTCCTCTTCTTTTCTCTTTGTTAGGTGCTCTCTCTTTCTAGTACATACATCCTTCCTCCCTTTTGCCCTTCTGTTTGATCTCTCCTTTGTAACCCAGCTCCAGTTGTTGCCTAATAATCAGCTGATCAGAAGTCACATGATCATTCATCTGAAATGTTCAATCAGATTCCAGGGCCCTTTGAACTGTGAAAATCAGTAGAGTTGCTCCGTAACTGTACCGATAGTCATGGCATCAGGACACAACTGCCTGCCTCCTCTCCGGCAGCCACTGGATTGCAGAGATCATCAGAATGTAGGAGCATCAAAGAAACAACCCCTTAATCTGGGGTCAGATTTTTTCTCTGGACAAAGCCAGTAAGAACTACGGTTATCGTGCTATTCCTCTCATCTTCTCTCTTCCGAATTGAGCAGGGGCTCATTAATTGTTTGCCCAGTGTCTTCAGGCCAGCTGTTAGCTGTGTCTGCTGACTCTCTGTATTACTGGCCAACGTGTCAGCACCTTGTTAATTGTGGAAACACTTCCATTGACAATTTTGGAGAGAAATCCTGCTTTCTGAAGGAATATACCATTCAGCAAATCAGAGTTTTGTGTCGAGTGATGGTTACCCATCAACTCCCTAAATGCTTCCTCAGGGGACGTTGCATTATTCCTTCAGTTTGCAGCGTCGTTTGTTAAAATTTCCTCAATTTGAGGAAGTAGAGAAATGTTTTCAGAGTGATTTTTTTCATTTATATGCCCAAATAGCCTGCTTTAAAAAATTATTCTCCCAATTCTGTGTGTCTGTATTTATGGACGTAGGCAATGGGAACACTTATACACGGGAATATTCACACCACTGCTAAGTGCTACACTGATACATATTGGCCACAGGACAATTACAAGTACGTGAAGTTGTAAGAAGTTTAATCCTGCCTTGTCTCGGGCCTGTAACAGTGCTGGCATCATTGCATACGCTGTCTGTTGAACTCTGCAGGATAATTCTGCAAAGCTGAGTTTACAGTTTCCATTTGCACAAGAGGAAACCCGGGCAGTGAAAAGGTATCAGGTGCCAGTGTGAACAGAGGAAGGTCGGGTGGACATTGTTAACGTAGCAAATGTGGGGTGAGGAAAGTGAGTGGACCTGGTACCTCGGGGCATGGGGCCTAGGAACATCCCTACTTGCTGTTGTGGCCTCAGACAGGGCGTTTTACTTCTTGCACCTCAGAGTGATTACTAATGCATGCAAGTGGGGATTCCTGTCCTGCCAACCGGCGTTCCTGTCCTGCCAACCTCACAAGACTGGGGTGAAAACCAGGTAAGATAACATGGCATGAAACCAATCGTATAAAATGTGTATAAAATAATGAGAAACTTTAGTATGCAGCTATTATTATATTATGAGTTGAGATGGCATCTAAGGGAAAGGGATGGACATTTATTGAGCATTTACGATGACTTTGCAGAGTTCCAAACACTCTCCCTTGTGTTGTCTCGTTTGAAGCCCAAAGAAAGCCAAGTTGATTTATTACTTGTTTTACATAAGAGGAACCTGAGGGTGTGGCGTTAAAGTAACTTGCTCAATGATACACAGTAAATGAACAACAAAGATAAGAACAACAGAGATAATGTCGTAACCTGAGGGTGTGGCGTTTAAGTAACTTGCTCACAAAGATAAGAACAACAAAGCTAAGGTCGGAACCTGAGGGTGTGGCGTTTAAGTAACTTGCTCCATGATACACAGTAAATGAACAACAAAGATAAGGTCTGAACCTCTCTTTCCAACAGTAGAACCTGGTTCTTTCTATTACAGCATCCTGGCAAAGCCAAATGAATGCTTCTTCCCTTCTTCAAAAAAGAGAAAGAAAACAGAGGGAAACAAGAATAATCTCAGATAAGCAAAATCCTGCATCTAGAGAAGATTTCCTCAATTCCCAGGGAGGAGTTCTTCACCATTTGAGTTTCGATAGCACTGATTGATGTATAACTTTGTCATACAATTTGCCAAAATACAAGGGCCTCAAAAGAGGAGACTCTGCTTCCATTCCACGTTTAATAAACATTGATTGAGCCATTGGCATGAGCCCAAACCCTGCACTAAACATCAGTGACTGAGCCAAAACCGACACAGTTCCTGCTCTCATGGGGCATATATGGTTTAGTACAGGGAAGAGGAATTGAATTAGCTCGTACAGTGGGAACTTCTAACAGTGACAATCACTTAAAGGAGAGGTGCCGGTTTTAATAAGAACTCCCGATAGGGGATTTAATCCAGCCAGAGTGTAAGCACACGGAAGAGGCTGCCCTATGAGAGATGCTGAGCTGAATCAGAACGCTCTACTTCCTCTTCGGGCCACGACAAGTACTTAGAAGAGCGCTTGGCACATAGCAGATGTTCTACAAATGTTGGCTGAAGGAAGTAAGAGTAGGCTGTTGAAAATGCCTTAGATGATAATTATATTCATGTTACACTGCACAGTTGAAGCCCTCAGCACATTTTCCCTCATTTTATCTCACAATAATAAAAGACATTCTGTGATTATTATTCTTTTTATAGAGAAGTCATTTTTAAGTAATTTTAGTAATTTTTCCAGTAATTTTTAAGTAATTTTAGTAATTTTTCCAAGGCTCTACAGCCAGGAAGAAGTGAAGCTGGGATTTGAACCCAGGTGTTCTGAACCCAGAGTCTCAGACCTGAGCGGCTGCATCATTGGACAGCAACATGTGTACCAGCTTTGTGCTAGATATTTTCCTGGTATTATTTCATGACATACCTGGGAGAGGTGGGTACCATGTTTCGTTTTGTTTTTTTCTCTCTTTGTAGATGCCGGAACTAGAGTAAAGGATAGAAGTCTCTCCACCTAAAATAATAAGGTTATAAGCAACAGAGACAAGAATAGAGGCAAGCTTGGCGCTACAAACATGTACCTGGCTTCCCTCCACAGCGCCCAGCTGTTGAGACGATGACAGCGGCGGGCTAGAGATTTTGGAAGATGACAGGATGACAAGGAATAGGAGGAGCCCAGGCCTCTGCTTAGATCTTCCACGCTCATCTTGGGACTGGGATGTGGGCTGTTAGAATAACACAGACATTAAAGGCAATCAACTCTTCGTCAACACCCTAGAGCTGTTCCCGTTTCTTTATTACTCTCTACCTTTCCCATGTCATCGTGCATTTGTAAAAAGCCTGGCAATCACTTGTAATACTGTCTGATTAGAGGCTCAGTCTATTTTCCTATGCAAATATGAAGCTGCCCATAGTATGAAAATGTTATAGAAAATTACTTGTACTCGATGGAATTTTTTAAAGAAAAATTACCAGTTGCATCTGCAGAGTTTAAATCCAGGGTTTTGTTTTCTTTTTTCCCAAATGGATGGAAATAATATTGAGCTATTGTTAAATGCTCCGAAAGGTGTGTGAGTAGGGAAACAATCAAAGAAAGGGAGGGAGTTGCTGAAATCTTTGCCAACTCAGCTCCTGAGGCGCAAGATGAAAGTTTCAAGACCTAAGCTGTCCCTGTAGATTCCATACCAATCATGTTAATTGGAAACTGGAAAGAGGAAATGGTCACAATCAACAAATTTATCACCCAAAGGGCTGAACAGTTCATAAATTTAATCCAGCCAAGGAATTGGAAACTAGAATTGATGCTTTAAGAATGAGGGGTGGGGAAGAAGGAGGCCTTCTAAACAAGATTTTGTAGCCAGATGGCTGGGAGTGCTTGAACATATTTTATCTGAAGCTATTAGAAATATGAAAAGGCATCTTCCTCCTGGCCCCTGGCTAAAGTATTGTAGCTTCTTTTTTATGGTCTTTATAAAAGAAGAGCAATAAAGAGACACAAACAGTTCAGTTTAATGGTTGTAAAAACCAGACACCTGAATATACGTAATTTATTTTCCTAAAAAACTGGCCCCATCGAGGCTGCTGTTAATTAGCTTGGAAATGTATCGTGGAGTCAAGATTGCATGAGGTTTGTTATCTTGGCTACTTCATAAAAAGGAAGAACAAAGCAATCAGAAAAATCTTGGTTGTTTCATTGTGAAGGGAGGTGGGGTAAGTCACCCATTAGCTTGGGGGCTTCACCTGGAAAAATAGTTGTGTGAGATCCCAGCTCTCCAGAATTGCACAAAGAAACTTCCTCCACCACGGGGGACAGCATGTGGGGGAAGGATGAACCCACACCAGTTCCTGCTGAAACCTACTATGGCCAGGGACAGAGCTGTGGGCTTTACATATAGAAGATGCTTGCAATCATTTTTCAGATGAGGAAACCAAAGTTCAGGTGAGGTATGTCCAACAATAATCAGTATATAGGCTTCAAAGAACCCAGAACTTTATTTGGCATCTTAGGAACTGCAATACAAAAGACACTGATTAGTATAAAACCAAAAGAGTGTTCAAGGAAGAGAAAGAGCTAGACACTTATAAAGGCAAAAGCCACAAGGTTGTTAAAATTGTCTGGCAAGAATAATGATTATCACGAGTTATTTAGTGTAAGGGTCCCATAAGTATCTTGAGTTTCTGGAACATTGTGCAGATGCTCTGGACGCCTGCATTAAGACAACAAGTGACTAAAGTCCAGATTCTATCCTGGTTGAGAAGTGCATAAGTCACGCATCCTCAGTGGCTTTTGGCTCCATTTTAGACAGTTCTCTTAGCAATGCTGATTCCATTTTGATTTTCCTTTCACAGTTAAGAGACTTCAGGCTAAAACAGGGAAGGGAGGCATGTCAGGCTGATGGGAGAGTGTGTACTAAGGTGTAAAGACATGAAAGTGTGTTGGGGATGGATGCATGGCTAAAGCCCAGGTAGCATGGTAGAAGGAGGGTCAGGCACACTTGTCTCTTGAGCACGTAGTTCAGTGCCTTGCATGCGTTTGCTGCTCGATGAATATTTTTTCATTGAATGTTAAATGGAAGGGCCAGTGCTCATACTTAAGGAGAATACAAAGTAACTGGCTATGAATAAAGAGACACAAAGTTTAGTATATTATTTAAGACACAGGTTCTGGCTGCAGTAAGAAAGGCCAAATAGAACAAATGTGGTTTACATTAGAAAGACATTTACTTTTATCTCCTACAAAAGTCTGCGCATAAACAGTGTAGGGTTGATAAAGCAGCTTGGTGGCACTGGGGACCTGGGTTCCTTTTATCTTCTTGTGCTGCCATCTCAACACAGCTTCCATGTCTGGGTCTATGACGGCTGCTCCAGCTCTCACCATGCTACCCCATGTACTAGTGGATGGGGAAAGAGAAAGAGGAGGTGGCTACATTATTTCAACTTCTCCTCCCAATGGCCCAGGAACTAGCTGCAGGAGACAGGGGCAAATAAAGTCTTGAAGTGTGTGATGGTTAATTCTATGGGTCAAGTTGATTGGGCCAGGGGATGCCTACATATCTAATTAAATATTTCTTTTTCGGTATGTTTGATATGTGTTTCTGGAAAAGGTTAGCCTTTAAATTGGTGAGCTGAGTAAAGCAGATGACCCTCCCCAATGTGGGTAGTTTTCATCCAATCCACTGAGGATCTGAATAAAACAAAAAGGTGGAAGGAGGTTAGATTCATTCTCTCTCTTTGCTTGACTGGTTAAGCTGGAGCATTGATCTGCTCCTGTCCTCTATGCTCCCGACTCTCAGGCCTTCAGAACCAGTCTGGAATCTAAACCATCGCTAGTCGGGCTCTCACACCTTCGAATTACACCACCAAGCTTTCCTGCGTCTCCAGCTTGTGGGTGAACGATCATGGGGCTTCTCAGCCTACATAATTGTTCGAGCCAATACCTTATGATAAAGCTCTTTCTAGATAATCTCTCTCTCTCTCTCTCTCTATCTACCTCTCTATCATCTCCTATTGGTTTTGTTTCTCTGAAGAATCCTGACTATTATAAACTAAGAAACCAACCACATGCCCAGCTAAAATATTAACTGCTATAGAGGGAGTAAACACAAGTATTAGGGTGACACTTGGTCATCTCTGCTTCAGTTGGCTTCTATGCACGAACAGCTGAACTAGGAGTTATTGTGAAATCTGTAAAGATGAAACTTGAGACACCTGGGCTCCTGGGAAGACTCTGATTCAACTTCCATCCTTCCCCCACTGTGCAGGTAGACGTACTTCAGTAAAAAAGGAGGTCTTCCTAGAGGAACGGGTCAGTGCGACTTACACCTGCTATTGTGAGAAAATACTGTGATGTGCATATACCAGTTATGACAGGTGTTAGGAGTCATCTACTCCTGTTAAAACACAAAGCTTTAGAACGAATATTTCCCTTACGAATTTGAATCCCTACACTTGTGTCATGAATATGCTTTATAGTGTGGGAGAGAAATGGGCGGGCTTACAATTAGCTCAGCATGACTTAGAGGCCATGGTGACATGGGGGTCACAGTCTGCCTTATCTGTAACAGAGTCTGAGAGCGGGTTATGCTTGGGAAAGCCCTCCATAATTCGTGTCACATTGGGCATGGGGAAGGCTGGGGACTACAGAAAAATTAAAGAAATGCAGAGTCTGGGAAGGAGGGGAATTCACTGAACTCTCTCTTTCAGGGCAGGAAGGAGGATGAGGCCTGTAGTATTCCTGGCAGGAAACTGAGAACCTCACACCAAGGGCTGTGACAGTGATGATCCTGTGAAGTTCCGCATCTTTCATCAGATAATTTTCCAGCACATTTTCACTCCCCTTCCCCTCCCTTTAGAGTGGATTATACTTTCCTGATTCACTGACTTTTGCTTGGGCAATAAGAAGTGAGCGTATTTAATACGAGCAGATGCTGCTGGTACTATTTGAAGTGCTGGTACAGTTTGGCTGGGCTCCTGGCCTTTGGTGATTTGCCTTGAGAAGTGCAGGTCCAGGACAGCTCCTGCCCCTTCAGCCTGGGCCCTGTGATGAAGACAGGTGAAGCAGACGTACTGCGGGCCTGGAGCCAAGCCTGATACCCGAAGCTGGCTGGAGAGCTGGGGAGACACTAAAGGCCAGGTGACTTGGGAAAACCAAACTTTGAGCAGTGACCAAAAAAAATAACTTTTTGGGTGGGGTCCAAGAGCAAGAATCAGCAAATTAGAAGGAAAAATTAGGAGAGTTCAGTGTCATAAGTAGGCGTTTTAAAAGGGAGAAATCATTAGACCCAGATGAAGCAGAGAGATCCAGGTGTGCACACGGTGAACTTTTCATAACCACGAGCACGTCTCCTTCGCTGGGAAGTCGCTCTTCTTTTCCCACTTCAGATACCAAGTGTTGCTCTATGATAGAGCCCTAGAACAAGATAAGACCTTGAGGTCATCCAGACCATGGTGTCTCAAACTTCAGCTTGCCTCAGAGCCACCTGGAGCCTTGTTAAATAAAGCACAATCCGGTGGGACCCAACCAAGACCTGCTGATTCCGTCGGTCTGGGGAGGGGCTCAGGTATGTGAATATATAAGAAGTTCCCATGTGCTGTCCAGCCACAGACGACACCTGGAGGACACTAGAGTACATAAAACCACTCCTTCAGTAGATTGGAAAGCTCAGACACAGAGAGGGAGAAAGAGTGACCAGAGGGCACCAGCAAGAGTAGAATTGAGCTTTCCCACTCAATCTAGAAATGTTTTCTCCAACCCTGCCACCTCTCCATCTCCCCCGGCGAGCATCAAGAATGGCTCGCGTCCATCTCAGCCCTCAGGTGCCCCTGTCACAGCCTCTGCTCACTTTCACAAGCTCCGCCCCCTCCTCACTGATGTCCCTGTGCTGGATGGCTCAAAGCTTCATTGACTAACCACCAGCCAAGAGGAGAAAGTAATAAAGTGGGGCTTCAGTGGAATGCGCAAACTTTTCTATTATTATTCAAGAGGAAAATTGGCTCTGAGTTAGGGGAAAACTAATTTACAGTAGCAATCCTGCATCTTCTTTGTTCTTCTCCACTCAGCTCTAGCATCACCTCCCAGGGGAATCTCTCCTTACCAAGTGCCCGCCTCACTACCAGCCTGACTCAAGATGGCTTGTGTGCTTCTTCTCCATATTCCTACCATAGACCTTTGATCAGAGCAGGGGTCACCTGTGTTGGAAGGGTCAGGTTAACCCCTATGAATAACCTGAAGGCAAAGAAAGGTCTTATTGTTGTTCTATCTTCTGCAACCAGCACAGGCAAGAATTCTGGTGTAACAGTCCAGATCCAGTCAGGAGCAGAGAACCTGCGCCAGGTAGCTCAACAGAGGGACTCTAATGCAGAGAACTAATTGCAGAGGTGTTGAAAAGGCAGACACCAGGGGAAGGTGGGGTAACCTGGAAAATCACAGCCACAGGAAGCTGCTGCCACTCCTAGGGCTTGGGAACCAAAGCACGTGGTGAACCAAAGCCCTGCAGCCAGCACAGCCCAGGGACTTGGAACATGGGAAGAGGGACCTCCCAAGGATTTGGCCAAACAGCTGAGCGGGCGAGGCTGCCTGGCAGAGGTGAACCTCCAGGAGGTAGCTGACAGTGGCGTGGAGAACAGAGTCACCTGGTAGGATCTAGAATGACCAGGAGGACCTGGAACTAGTGCAGGCTGCAAGGGTGAGAGCTGACTAAGGAAGGAGCCAGAACCACTGTGTGGGGCTCACTTGAAGCAGAACTTGAAGGGTTTCTCCCCTGGTCCCAGCCTGGGTTCTCTGGAAGCAGAGCCTGACACAGGGAATTGTGTGCAGGTCATCGACTAGGAGAGCCTCTCAGGAGAAATCTGCATGGCCAGAGAAGCATGATGGAAAAAGGAGGGACTCAAGCAGGGATAGGGCTCCAGGTGAGGTCTAAGCATAGCCAGACCCTGCAGGGGACTTTGGGCTACCAATTGCATCCCAGTGTTTGTCCTGCCCAGAGGCACGGACGTGGGCTCTTGTATACCCTACGCAAGGCAGAGATCGGATAAGAGTTCCGGAAGGTTGTACAGCTCCGAGGCACTTCTGGGTGAGGTGCTCCAGCCTCTGAAGTGTGATTCAGCAGAGAAGATGGTAAACGTGCGCCTTCAGCATCAATGTACTCAGCAGCTGGGGGATGGGCACCCCAAACTGAAAAGATCCCCCAGGGATCTGAATGGAGTGCCGTTCCGTACTTGCTGCTCTCCTCAGCTGCCTCACGCCGGCTGAACTTGACTCAGGGAGCCAAACATGTTCGGTGGGAGGGGGTGAATCAGCGCAAACAAGCGAATGACAGGTAGTCGACAGGTAGTTGACTGCTCAGCAATATCCGCTAAGCTGAATCATACTTCCTTATGTGTTCTAGACTTTTGGGTGCTTTGCAAAAATTGAATCTGTCAACAGTAGTTGAAGATTTACCATCACTAAGGAAATAGTTTTCAGTAGAAAATTATCATTTGCCTAAGAGCACATGACAGATACTGATTTTGTGTCAAACATACTACAATTTACTCACGGACCTAAAGGGAATTGAGGGAAAGCTTAGATTCCTACTCCAGCTGGATGGGGTCTGGCCATCCTCTTGAAGTGCTGAATCAAAGATATTTTAAAGTTATTTTCTTCTTCATGATCTAGACAATGCATTTTCAAGAAAAGTCCTCAAGTCAGCTGCGGTGTGGGTATTGTGCAGACTCTGAGTTCAAAGCCCAGAACTGCAGTGCACGGTTACTTAGTAATTTGTAACATACTTTTACCATCTTGCAAATTTGCTTTATGAGTTTTCCTAGAAATAACAGTGTGCTCCGCCGTATAATGGCTCAGGAGGAGTTCACAGCATGGCCTGCCAGTGGGTTGTTCTCATGTAATCATATAGAATATTTACTCAGCATCTCACACTTTTAGCAAATGTTAATTGTTGGAAGTTATCGGGTGTCCAAGAAGACTTTGGAATCCATGAGATGAAAAACATTAAACTCTTTGAAAAGAATACGAAGAGAAATGTGTTGTAGCACTTTTAAACGCCAGGCACAGGGCAGGGTTCCATGCTTCCATCAACTCATCTTCCAGTAACATTACTACAATTTATGTATGAGTATCCTTGTGACGCAGAGAACAAGACAGAGACCCAGGAAGATCAGGTGACTTACCCAAGGCCACAGAACTTGAGGTGAAAAAAACAGGATTTGAACCTGGATCTCACTGACTCTATAGCCTATGACACTGAATGAGATAACAACAGTAACACTAATAATTAACATCTATGATTTAGATGTTACATATGGCAACCTCCACCTAGAATGCCTACTCCACCCCACTTGCTCCTACTCACCTGTTAGATCTCAGCTGAGATGTCACCTTTCTGGGAAGATTTCCTTTTATCCCCCAAGTTTATTAAGGTGCTCCTCAAATACATTGTAGTTGCCTCATAACAAGGCTTATCGTTTATATCACTGTGTTTGCACGGATTTAATCTCTATGGACGCCCCATGAGAAGAGGGCCTTTCTTCATTTTGTTTACATTAGTTTCCTTAGCACTGAGCACAGTTTCTATAATATGGAAGGTGCTCAATTAATATTGAATATATGTGGATTACTAGGTGCCAAGCTGTGTCTAGATATTATTACATTTCTCACTCTCTAAAAAAGCACGGGGGGCTTCCCAGGTAGTGCAGTGGTTAAGAATCTGCCTGCCAATGTAGGGGACAGGGGTTCAAACCCTGGTCTGGGAAGATCCCACATGCCGCAGAGCAACTAAGCTTGTGCACCACAACTACTGAGCCTGCACTCTGGAGCCCACGAGCCACAACTACTGAGCCCGCGTACCACAACTACTGAAGCCCACGCGCCTAGAGCCCGTGCTCCGCAACAAGAGAAGCCACTGCGATGAGAAGCCTGTGCACCACAACAAAGAGTAGCCCCTGCTCATCGCAACTAGTGAAAGCCCGCGCGCAGCAACGAAGACCCAACACAGCCAAAAATAAATAAAATAATTTTTTTAAAAAACACCTGGAGAAATATGCACCAGCACCTATCACGAGAGGCTTCCTAATGAACCCTGACTGCTTATCCATCTCCATCTTCTCATTACTCTACCCTGAACCTCTAAGAAACACACACACACACACACACACACACACACACACACACACCACACAATGCACAACTTTAATCGCATAAATCTATCCTTTTCTTCCTCTCAAAACCTTTACTTAGTTATCATTTCTTCTTTTCTATTTTTATACAATTTTTAAAGGTTACTTTCCATTTACAGTTTTTACAAATTATTGGCTATATTCCACTTGTTGTACGATACACCCTTGAGCCTATCTTACACCCAACAGTTTGTACCTCCCACTCCCTCAAACCTTTTAGTTACTAAAGATTGGAAGGCATCCATCAAGAGGTCTCATATTTACCAAGTGCTGCACAAAACTCCACACTCAGAGGGTAAAGTGTAATAGTTATTCCCACCCTGCAGGCGGCGTGTTACCTGGTTGTGGGTTATCCATCAGTACACATCTGAACACCGTGAGCAAAACTGCCAATGATTTCTGAATAGATGCTGTCACTTCCACAAACATTTCTTAAGTGTCTCTTGCACCAGGCTCTGTGCTAGCTCCTTTCCTTCTTGAGGGATTAGGGCTCTGAAGAGTCTTTTTTGTCAGAGAACACCTGTAAACTGATACTTGAGCTAACACACATGCCAGCAGACTGACCTGCGTAAATTATTTAATCCCTGCTAGGCTTAGCACCACAGCTGCAGCACACAGGAAACACATCCTAACTCCTAGCCACATAATCATAAAACCTGAGGCCTATCTACCTCTGTTCCTTTTACTTGATATGTTATGTAAAGCTTTCAACAGAAAAAAAAATATATATATATATATACATGACATACTAAAAGGCAAAAACACAGTCTGAAGAGACAAGCATCAGAACCAGAGTAAGATATGGCAGGGATTTGGGAATGATCAAACTGGGAATTTAAAAGAACTATGATTGATATGACAAGAGCTGTAATGTAAAAAGAAAAAGACCTGTCAACTGAGAATTTGTATCCAGCAAAACTGTCCTTCAAATGTGAAGGAGAAATTAAGCCTTTCCCAGATAAACAAAACCTGAGGGCGTTTCACATTATTCCACCTAGAAAGAAAGAAAATTCTATGTGTGACAGCATAGATGAACCTTGGGAACATTATGCTAATTGAAATAAGCCAGTCCCCAAAAGGCAAATACTGTATGAATCCACTTATGTGAGGTACTAGAGCAGTCAAATTCATAGACACAGAAGGTGGAATGATGGTTGCCAGAGTCTGAGAGTAGCAGAGGGAGAATAGGGAGTTATCACTTAATGGGTCCAGAGTTTCAGTTTGGGAGGATGAAAAACGTGCTGGAGATGGATGGTTGCACAACAATGTGAATGTACTTCATGCCACCGAGCTGTGGACTTAAAAATGTTTAAATTGATAAAGTTTACATTACGTCTATTTCATCACAGTAAAAGAATAAATAAAGCATAGTTCTCATAAAGTTGCCATGACGGCTACTTTTTTCTTTTTTCAGAAAAAGAAACTATTGTATCCTACCTTAATACGGAGATGGCAAGATTTTTCAATCAGTCTATCTTCTTTCAAAGCTTAAATGAGTTCATTAAGATTCTCAAAAATAGTTTTATCACCTTTGTCTATTGCTTCAGGCACCATCTCCCTTTAAATATGCATTAATATGGAAATGAGGCATTGCTCTTCACACATTTTCATTGTTGGATCCAGAGTGTGAAGGCGAAGTGGATGTAATCAAACCTGCTCGGGTTCCTGCAGCTACTTAAGGCCTGAGTTGATTGCAGACTTTGAATACAGGGCTGCTTGGTGAAATAAGTGGAGGGAACGACTTCAGCTGCAGGGAAGGTGAGCTCACCTTGAATTTGTGACTCTGGCTGGTTTTCACCATGATAATGCTTGCTACCCTGCTCACATCAACCTAGCCTCATTCCCCACACACGAGAGAGCCAGCCTCGCCATTACAGGAGTTAAATCTGGTCGCGACGCCTGCTGCAAAGGCTGTGCTGGCCTGGAGCGGTCCCACCATCTGCCGGCACACCACCTCTGTCTTGATGCTTCCGGCAAACAGGTGTGCAAGCATCACAGTTGGCTGCCGCGGCGGAGACAAGGCTAGGTGGCGCAGGGCAGATGTGATTTACGTGGTCGAGTAGCGGAGGGCCAGATAGAGACTTTGGGAGCTTGGAGAAAACCCACTCCTTATTCCGAGAATGGAATCAAGTTAATTTCTTTTCACTTTGGTCTCCTCTTTTGAAAAATGGGGTTAAGACTTGCCTGGCAGGTTTGTTTTCAGGATTGTATGTGCTAATACACATCACTTGTCTAACACACTGTAGGTAAGTTTTCCCTGAATCTCATCTCTATTATTTAATACGATGTTCTGAGTAAAGCGATTTCATTCTTGCCTTGACACTTTTGTTTAAGCTGCTCCAAAGGCCTGAAATGTCCTCCCACTGCATTACAAACTACTGTTACTCTTTCATTATGCAACCCAGACGCCATTCATTTTTCCTTTTAGGAAGGCTACTATCCCCTTGTCTCCTATAGAGACAAATGTGCTAACGAACTCTCCCTCTTCCGTGTCCGGACCATATTTCCAATGTCAGGCTGTCTTCATTGAATCACTGCTTGCTGTTTCTCTGTCTCCTGCGCTAGTCATTGCTCTGTCCCTGGTATCTGCAAACTTCTTCTGTACAACACCTCAGAGTAAATATTTTGGACTTTGAGGGACCATACAGTCTCTGTGATAACTGCTCAACTGTGCTGTTGTACTGAAAACACAGCCGTGGACAATAGGTTGAAAAAATGAACATGGCTGTATTTCCAAGAAGCTTTACAAAACAGGCTGCGAGCCAGAGTTGGCTCACAGCCATAGTCATATCCCACGCACAGAGCACAGAGCTTGGCATGACAAACACTGGAAAAATGTACTTGTCTCAAATTCTAGACTCAAGCCTGGCCCGGAAATGTCCTCTTCCAATCCATATGTTCTGTCCCTGTCTGTAATGGGCTTGCTGGATGCAAACAGAACTCCAGGGAAGCCCACTGCATGTGACTTTTGCTCCACAGGCTAAATATAGTGTTTTGTTGCTTGAGGCAAAAACATAAGACATTATAGTATGGAAGGTGTACTTCCTGTTCATGGAATCAGAAGACCTGTGCTGAATTCCTAGTTTGGGTACTAAGTGTGTAACCCTAGGCTGGCCATGTCACCCCTTTGAGCCTCCATAAAAATTCATCTACAGAATAGGCTGTGTGCCTGCCTTGGAGGACGTAGTGAGGACCACGATGATATCACACATGGCATTGCATTGTGAGCTGTCGATATCACTAGTCGATATCATTAGTCGATATCATTATTATTATTATTATTAGACTCAGATTCTAGATTGTTTCCGTACTCTGCTTTCTGGTAGGGCTGGTAGGAAGGTCATGTGTGCATTCATTCATTTATTTAATTCATTGATTCATTCATTTAATTCATCATTATTCACTCATTATTCATTCATTTCATTACAAATTTAAGGTTGGAAAATTGTCAAATAAGGAAAGAAACCGTTCTCTTGGGCCAGTACAGACTCAGAGAACACTCTAAGCACCGTCTAACTGATCTTATTTATTGTCTAGTTCTATTTTTTAATGTTCTGGTGATTTGACCATTGGACAAAGATCTAGGATGAGAGAAACCAAAGTGCTGGATTCTTAGACTGTGAGACTCAGTGAGCCATGCATTGTCTATGGAGCCCCACTGAGAATGAGTTGGTGTGACAGATTGTTTCTGTTCCACCAGATTGATGCTATTCTCCTTTCTTCCCAAGTCACAACCATACTACCTGTCCCTTGAAGGTACACCTGGCCGTGAGACTGACTTACAGCCAGTGACGTGTAAGTGAAAGTAGAAGGTACCACTTCTAGGCCTGGCCCTTGGGAAAACAAAGGCACTCATAAAAGAAAAAAAAAAACAAAACATTCCGATGGACACTTCTCGAGTTCCCAGCTCTGCATGACCTGGGAGGGTGTGAATGAGAGAAACCCTGGAAGTCTCATGCCAAGGACAGCATCCTGGATCCCTTAATGATATGGTGGATTGGAGCTGCCCTTGACTTGGAACCCCTCCCTGGACAGTTACCTGAGCACAACGTGATCTACTTGTTGTGTGTATTGTATTGTGTTATGTTGTGTTTTCAGCGAGTGCATATTAAAGTCTAGTTGTTACAGCATTTTCTTACCAAAAATGTTATATCTACCTTATTTCCTTCCTATCTTCCTTTCCTTCTGTCTTCCTTCCTTCTTCATTCCCAAATTGCATAAATCCATAACCCTTGAGGTGAGATGTGCTTTGGATTGAAAACTTTTCAAATTTTACAAAGTTCATGTGAAGTACAAGGGCTGATCCCTAGTGAGGTCTGAAGCTTATGCAATTTGGGGGGCTTCTTCAAGTAGAAGATTACAAAATGTTGAATACAAAATCAGATATAAAAGCCCTGAAGTCTAAGTTTCATCAGCTTCACCATAGGTCCCCCACTGGTGGTGTGTACACTGTAGATACAGGAATCTAATTCTACTGGCAAGTTCTGACTGAGTCCTCTAATCAAATTTATTAATAGTTCTGCACAAAACATATGAACATTCTACTTGGGAATCAATGAAGACTATATATAGGCTCCCAATATTTTGGGTCAAGTTTTCCCCCTAAAGTAGTTAAGGTCAGTAGTTTGCTTTTGCTGTCAAATGAGTTTTTAAAAATATAGTTTTCAGAGCTTTTTGGAGTTTGGAATTGTGGACGTGGGATCTGTATCACAAATAGTCCTCACAGACATGGAGAACAGACTTGTTGTTGCCAAGGGGGAGGGGGGTGGGAGAGGGATGGATTGAGTGTTTGGGTTTAGCGGATGCAAACTATTGTATTAATATATAGAATGGATAAACAACAGGGTCCTACTGTATAGCACAGGGAACTATATTCAATATACTGTGATAAACCATAATGGAAAAGAATATGAAAAAGAAAGTATCTATATAACTGAATCACTTTGCTACACAGCAGAAATTAACACACTTAAATCAACTGTACTTGAATGAAATAAATTTTAAAACAAACAAACCAAAACAAATGATCAGGGCTTATGAGGTGCTGTGAGGGAAGGAAGGTACCATATGTGCAAGCTGAGCCCTAACCTCAGGGAGTCTACCGTCTCACTAGAACATGGACCATGATATAACATAGCTACAGTGTGATTGCTGCCACAAGAGCAGCTCTCACGAAGTGCAAGACTTATGCTCATTAGAACTGCCTGTGGACAAAAGTCCATATAGAACAAGGGGTCTTGAAGAGTGTCTGCACCCAGTCACTGGGATGTTCCCTGATGTTCACCCAGATGACCTGACAGGTTCAGGCATCCCACACAGTGAATCAGTTAGAAGCAAACTGACTTAAGAAGCAGAGAGATGTGAGCTCAAATACCGATTCCTCCACTTACTGTTCCATTGGGTAAGTTACTTAACTCTTTGGAATCATCAGCTATGATTAATGAGATACAACAATAGCTGTATTATTGGTTACCATTTACTGAGTCCTTCCTATGTTTCAAGGATTGTGATAGGCGATTGAGATGAATCATCTTATTTAATCCTCTCAATAACCCATGAGATAGATTTATTATCATCTTAAGACCAAAGAATTAAAGATCAGAGTGGTTTAGAAACTCATCTAAGATTCAGGTCTGTTTGACCTCAAGGCTCAAGCATGGAACTATTATTAACTTGCCCCTCCTTGAGACAAATAATAATATAAAAGCAACTCAGGAAGTCGTGAACATAAAATGATGCTGCTGCCTTGTCCTGAGTCTGTTTTTCCGAAGCTTCTGAATTCTCTCTGAACTTGAATTCTCCCTGACTCTGAACTTGACCCAGACACTTGGTATCTTCTCCTAGCCTGATCTTTTCCTTTCCAAGATGACATAATCCTGGATTTTAAGGCAAAGATCATAAAAACAGAGAACAGAGAAGCAACTGGACTCTGACAAGTTTTTGTTGTCTTCAACGTATCTTAAACTTTTTTGAAATCTTAATTTGGTAATTTTATATAAAAATCAGGCTTCTCTTGAGAAACTGAGATGACACCACTAGGCTTGCATTTTCTCATGACACTAACTGGCCACCCCCAAAATCTCAAGTAGGTCCCTTTCTCATATATTCTCAAAGCGCCCTGTGTGTTTCTTTATAGCATTTAACATAGTTCATAATTTTACATTTATTTCTATAAATATATAATATATATGCATTACTTGTTCTCCCTGACAAGAGAGTAAGATCCATGTCTGGTTTGCTTGCCCTGCACTCCCAGCCACTAATAAAGAATCTGGTCCAAAGTGGGAAGTTAACAAATACTTGTTAAAGAAAGATACACTTCTGAGTTAATGAGGAAGATAACATGAAGGTAGTGTGTTCACCTGTCCATTTCATACCGTGTTACTATGACAGCTTAATAAACCATGCCCTTCAACATGCAGCTGGCTCTCAGTCTTTTTGAATATTTGATCCATAATGGCCCAAAACACTTACCATCGAGGTCCAAATGTTGGAAGTATAATGACTTCATAGTGATGTCTTTCAGCCACTTAATGACCCTCAACATTAAAGAAATTAGAATTGGCAGGGTCTGCAGGGCTATTGTTTTTTAACTTATTGGAGTTTCCAGGTGGTGGTTTCATGCTGCCAGCTAGTATAGTATTGAGGATTTATAGGCAATAAAACATAGACGGATTCCCAACCATAAGAATTGTCATGGGCTGCACGTGGGAAAACAGTCTCCCATTTATGTTGCCTGATGAGACAGTGATAGGCTATAATCATACTTTTATTTCATACACTGGCCTTCTTCAGAGGATCATGAGGTCCTTGAGCATATGGTCTACGACCTTACCAACAAGTACCAATCATGACACATACAAACAAGGCAGGTCCATCATCACCGAACCTTCTGTAGAGCACTCAGCATATCAGTCCCTCACTGTTTTAGGTTGTTTCTATTTGGGCGAATCTATTAGCCTTAGAAACTGAGCAACTACAAGATTCCAACCCTGAGAACATGAGGCTAATCTCCCCGTTGTGGTAAAAGGCTGACTCCATTCATGTATTTTTCCAGCAGGTGTTTCCTGATCCTCCCAAGTAGAATAACCTTCTCCCAGTCAACTGGGAGAAGAAAATTTTCTTCTCAACTAGGAGAAGAAAATAACTGGGTTTTTTTAAAGGTTCAAAGTATTTGCTCATTGACTTAGGCAGGTTAAACTTTTTCCATGAACATGTGTTGATATTACTCATTATATATATGAGTTTTCCTCATGCTTTCAAATTGAACTAATACTTACATAAGTATTTATTATGAGTCAGCCACTCTCACACACCTAACTCAGTGTGAGAACTCTCTAAGATTAGTATTCTTATCCACATTTAAAGGGGAGAAGATCAAAGTTCATAGAGGTTAAAGAACACATTCAGTCACACAAATAAAGAATAAACGAACTTTCCAGCAGGAGAAAGATTTAAACCTAAACTTTTTGCTTTTAAATCCAGTGCTTTGTTACGGTATCAAATATTTATCCAACAGAGCACACATCAACAGAAATCATGAATATTTAACAAAAATCAGATTTAGCAGACATGTAATGATGCTTCTAAAATGTTCAAGTTGGGGCATAAGTGTTAAAAGAAAAAATGATACTGAAATAAGGGCCACCTACAGTTAATTAGCAAAAATGTTACAAAAGTAATGAGTTATAAGCACTGTGTTTAAGTGAAACAAACATTTGTTTAAGTCCTTCATGAATAAAAACATGCTAAGAAACAGGTGGTGAAGTGTGCCCACATTGACACCGGTTAAAACTGATACACCCAAATGGATATAAAAACTGGTAACGGAAACTGCTTGAAGTTGGTCATCCTGAATGCAATGTATGTGTAGCAGGAGAGGCTGTTGACTTTTGGTGTGCTAACGAGAATTAGTGGACCAGAAAATGTATCTTCATTTTCCTCATTCCAGAAATAATAGGCTGTACAATAACAGAATTGTTATCACAAATGCAAAATCAAAACCTCATGCGTAAGCCTCATCTGAAACAGCGTTGGTAAAACATATGACACTTACGGAAATTCTTTCCCTTCAATTCTCATCATTACAGAGTTCAGCTGCTCCCATGCGATGGAAGCAACTTGCCAATAAATAAAAAAGAGATAAACCAATCTGCCTATGCACTGTGAGCAGCAGTGTCAGAAATGATAGCCATTGACAGAAGGACGTCTCCCGTGACAACATGTGAAGTAGAAAAGATGTTCCCATTTAGTTCAAATTCAAGACTTCCAAATAATGTGTCTGTAGAGAAAGACAATGTTCATCGAATCTGGTGGCATTCACTGGTATATAATATATTTCAGAATACAGTTCTTGAAGGAAGGCTACTTTATCACATCTCTGCATCCACTTCTCAGCTTCCCCTGCCAACCACCTCTATGAATTTGGAGTCAGTAGACACGTGAAACCTGGTGAAGGTAAGCAAATCCTTGGGACGTGCCAAAATCCAGACCTAACATTGTGCTGAAGGATTTCTGCTCCCTAGATCAAATGAGAGCCTGGGAATGAATAGAGACAATCCTGGAGTGAGGAGTAGGACATGGCAGCACTTGTAGAGATTTGGGGTCTCCAAAATGTTCAGGGGCTGGAAAAAGCATTCCTAGAAAAGCCTGTTGACCTTGATTTCAGAACAGCTTTATAGGAACTGAAGAGATGGGCTGGAGTCATCTGTTTAGCTGAGTCTTGTAAATTGTTAGTCTGTAGGATAGAGGCCAAGGTGCCTATCTCATCTTTGGGGATTGATGCTAAGATACTCTGGTAGCTGAACCGGAGCCCCACTGCATGGGCAATGGAAATTTGCAATCTACTCAAGAGGGATCTAACAGCCAGAGAGAGAAAATGCTGGAGAATCAGGCAACTTAAACAAACAAAATTATAACACTTAAGGTTACGTTACAGCATGAAAAAAAAAAAGACTTCATAGAACCAGATGCTGTCAGTTCTCATTATTCGTGGTAGTTATTTTCTAGACAAAGATGCAAACACTGAATTAGCAAATACTGAAATGCTGCTGCTTAGGGTCAGGCTCCCATGAGCCTCTGGCCACAGTATTTTCATTAACTTGTCAATATATAACTTTGCCAAGGACACCTTATCTAGTACACACTGTTTATTCATTAACATTGTACTAACAGGTGAACAAGATAATAACAGATAGAGAAAGGGCTATAATAAAACAGTTAATATGTTAAAAATGCATTAAGTTAAAGAAAGATTGGAGTCTGAATCCTGAAAGCTTCACCCAATTCTAGGCAAGATTGATATTAGAAAAGACACACACCAAGACAAAGTCTGAGAATGTACTTTGTTTTTGAATCTCGGGGATAAAGAGAAAACATTTAAAGTTTTCATACAGAAAGCACAATAATTTACAAAGATTAAAAAGGATCAAACTGGCATGGAACTTTTCATCCACAGCCCCAAAGTAGAAGATAACGTAATAACACTGTGAGACTGCTAAGAGAATGAGTTTTGACCCAAGATTTCTACCTCTAACCAAGATGATATTTATCTGTTGGTGTGAACGATGTTTGCAGGTATGTAAGGATTCAGGGAAGGTATCACCTACACCTCACTGAAGAAAATACTGAAGTACGGACTCTAATCAAAGAAGAAATGAATATAACAAGAGATCCCAAGACAGGAGAAGATGGGAGGGAAGGGTGAGAAGCAAATAAAGATAGAAGTAGAGATAGAGATACATAATCATCAAAGTCTTGGAATGCACAGCATACACACCAAAGACCAATTCCTGAAATAGAAGTCACATTCTATAAGACAAAATATTTAAAACTGGAAGAACCAAACTCCTTCTGTGAATAAAACCCTGAAGATGTGTGATAGACCAGAAGGCGGAAGTAAAAGTATTTCTAAATTCTTATTACATTAGGGTAAGAAATTAGCAGTGGTTAAAGAATCTTGCATAGGAATAAAAACTGATATCTTATTTTAATACAATCATAGAAGAATAGCAATTCTGAGCTTCAAGAGAGGGGAGGTAATTGGTAGTGGTATCAAAAAGGACAGCATAAATTCTAAACTAACGAAGTGGAAAAATAGGGATGTGTAGTAACTAGAACAGACCAGCAACAAGAAATAAAAGAAAAACCTGGAAATAACCATATGCAATAAACAATAAATACAAAGAATGTGAAAGGAATAAATCATATATAGTTGTTATACTACATGTGAATGACAAAGGCTGCCAAACTTGTTTAAAAATAAAACCCATCTCCATCTTCTTGACAAAAATGAATTTAAGACAAAGTAATAGAGAAAATTGAAAATAGAAAAGATGTATAAACATATACCAGGCATACAATAAGAAAGCCAAAGTAGCAACATTAGTGCTACATATACTGGAATTAATTCACATGTTGTATACATATTTATAAATAATATGTGTGTATATATATTTCCCTATGTTCTTTGAATATATATTATACATTTTTACATATGTCTAACAAACATTTTCAAAAAGTGATCATATTCATGACTATGAAAAAGCTTAAGAAATTCAAAAACAGAAATTTGACAGACTACATGCTGTGATCAAAATCATAATGGCTATAAATAATTAATAAAAAAGAGCACCCCAAATGATTAACTGCTTAGAATTTTAAAAAACTTGGTGATTGCCACTGAAATTACATACTATCTAAAAAAACATGAAAAGGAGAGAACTTTATATCAAAACCTGGGGGGGGCACAACAAAATCAATATACAGAGAAAAATGGAGAGCCTTTAAGGGCATTGTTTTGTAAGAAGGAAGACAAAATATAAAAGAAATTAAGTCTCTTCTTCGGAAATCAGGACCTATAACAAACCAAAAACTCTGAATGAAGAAAGACTTATTCAAGTAAAAACTGAAATTAATGAAATACATATAAAATATGTATGTTTTAGAATAAATATCAAAAATCTGATTCTTTGAAAAGATTAATAATATAAATAAGTGCCTTATGAGGCTGATTAAGGATAAAAGAAACAAGGTAAAATATTCATGGTTCAAAATGAAACGGGAGGGTTAAACACATATGAAGGAGATTTTAAAGAATTACAAGTTAATAATATGTGTAAATCTATAGCAAATGAATAAACATGTAAACAAACCTGGAAAAATGGATATCTTCCAATCAAAATACAAACCGCCAAAACTACTTTGGAGGAAAGAGAAAATCTGAACAGATTAATTACCAAAAAAGGATTGGAAAAGTGATGAAAGATAGACCCTTAAAAAAAGGGATGAGGACCAGATGGTTTTGCAGAGTTCTATCTGATCTCTAAAGAACACTTATTCCCAATGCTATTTAGAAACTTCTGACAATACAAGAAAAATGAAAAGCTCAACCATGCAACTCTTAAGCCAGCATAACCTTAATAATAAATCCTGCAAAATTCTGAAAAAAGAAACAACAATGGCAATAATTACAAAAACTATAGATCAATCTTCTTTATCATTTGGGAGGCCACAACTTTAATATTAACGAATAAGATCATGCACTATGACCTGGCAGGGTTTATTCCAAAGATACTCTATTAAGAAATCTCTTAATATGGGAATAATAAAAATCTTTAAGGCCAGGGTGTGTTCAGCATGGACTCTGCACCAGATAATCTGTTAAATGATTTACATGTATTAGCAAAATTCCTCTCTCACGTAATCCTGTTTGGTTATCATAATCATAATTAGCATTGAATTTTGAAGATAAGAAACCTAAGGCATTAAGAAGAGAAGTTAAACTTCCATGATCACACAGAGTAAGTGTTAGGGCTGGAAACCTCATCTGGGAAGTATTGCTTCTCAGTCCTGTTCTTAACCCCTCCACTACAGAGCTGCATGTTGGGGGCAGGAAGGAGGTAGGGTAAGGACATAGGAACAGATGCTGGAAAGGAATTTGATAAAATTTGGTAGCTATTATAATTATAGCTAAGAAAAATAATATTAGAAACTAGGTAATGACTCAGTATTGATAAAAATCTACTCATAAACATAATTCTCAAATAGTGAAACTCTGAAGCTGTTTCTCTTAAAATCAAGCACAAGATGAGATGTCCATTAACTCCATCAATATTCACTATTTTTGTAGGTTCTTGCAAATGCAATATGACATGAAATAATAATAGTTTAAACACTGTAAGAATCTAAAAAAGAGTGGATATATGTGTACGTATAACTGATTCACTTTGCTGAACACCTGAAGCTAACACAACACTGTGAAGCAACTCTACCCTGATAAGAAATAAAAATAAAAAAAATCCTCAGGGATATTGCTCCAGCGGTTCTAAACCTCAGCCTTACATCGTCATGATCGTCCTGCCCCTCTAGCATCAGGACCATTGGCATACAGACAGAGCATCACTTTTCCTGACCACACTCCCTCCTCCAACACCACAGCGCTTCATCTTTGCACCAGAATACGTGAGAGTGGCTGTCACACATTTGTGGTTCTTCAGTCTCTTTCCACCCGTTTACTCTCACCACAGCCCAAGCTGGCTAGCCCTCTGCCCGAAATGCTCATATGAAGATGGCAGATGACCTCCAAGCTTTGGAAGCCTGTGGTCAATTTCATCTTTCCCACGTGTGGGTGCTGGCTGTGGCATACCACCCAGGTTCCCCCTTCAAGGTTAAGGTACTCATTCCTACAGCTGCCGGGAGTGTTGGCTGCTCTCAGCTGAGTGTCTCCTGGGAATTTCCCCCTAGGGATTGTTTGCAATGTTTTGTGCTGGGGGGCACACATCCAGTGACTGGTCTGTGCCAGTCGACCAAGGCTTGCCACCTTTATCTCAATTCAAGATATGTTCTCCAAACTGTCCCAACATTGGTGTGTGTGGCAAATATGTGCAAAGATGCAAAATCAAATCAACCTGAGAAAGAAGTGAAGAGACCGAATGAACCTTACATTTTTATCTTTGGATAAAAGCAAAATGCATTTATATCGATTATGAGTTGGAGATTGTAAACATTCCCTGTTTGAACTCAAGTTCTGTTTGGTTACTCTTACTTCTTAATGAAAGTTTAAAAAACAAGTTTATGTCCAGAGAAAAACAAAACCAAACAACACTTCAGTGGCTCCCTATTTCTCTCTCTTTCTACGGAAAGAATAGGCAAATTCCTTACAGTGGTCTAATAGGTTGGACATGACCTACCCTACTCACACCCGACTACTTCATTATATCTCTGACCTCCTTCTCTACTATTGCCCACCCCCATTCCCTACTGCATTCAGCTGCTCTCACACCCTTGCTCCTCCTGGAGCAAACCAGATTTGCCCTCAACCCAAAAACTTTGCCCTAATGTCATTGTTTTCCCTTTTTTGTTTGTAGTTAGCCCTGCTAGGATATAAGCTCCACCAAGCAAGAATCCTGCACCATTCATTCACTGATAGACTCCAAGCACCTAGAAAAATGCTTGGCACAGGGTATGAACCCAACCAATAAGTGAGAATGAGTGAATGAATGGATGAGATAAAATTATCTATTTCTGATGACATTTTTACATACCTATAAAACTCAAGAGACTATTTAAGACATGCACACCTCCTAGAATTAATACGGTAATTGATGAGTGAGCTGGCTACAAAATCAATCTCTTTTTTTAAAATAAAAAATATAACAGGCTAGAAATAAACATGGAGTAAGAGTGACAAAAGCTCTAGACACTTTAGGAAGAAAATTACCAAAATGTATAAGACATATATGAAGAAAACTATAAAATCTTACTGAGGCCATAAAATTAGATCTGAATGAATGGAAAGAAAAACCGTGTTCCTAGTTGGGAATTTTGAATATTATAAAAATGTCAGCTCTTCAAAATTTATATACATACATTAACTGAAATATGAATTAGAACACTTTTTTGGCATTAGGTAAAATAATCTCAAAGTTTATATGAAAGGATGTCACTTAAAATCAGCAAGAATATTATGAAAAGAAATCTAGTGAGACTTGTTTTATAGACACTAAAATATAATAAAGCCATGCCAATCCAAATAGTATGGTATTTAGATAAGGAAAAATACATAAGTAAAATAAGACATATACTTCCTTTAAATGGGAATTTATGGATGATAAAGGTGATTTTTACAACAGAGAGAGAGAAGGTAGGTTTATTTAATAAATGGTTCTGGCTCAATTGGCTATCCATCCAGAAGAAAGTACACTTGGATCTCTACCTCATATGGTAAACAAAAACGGGGATAGATTAAAATTTCAGCTCTAAAAAATGAAACAACAAAAACTTAACAATTTTAATGTAATATATATGATATATTATATTAACAATAATATGCCAGGAAAGATTTTCTTTTAAATAGAACAGGAAATCCAAAAGTTATAAATAAATCATAAAATTAAAAGAGAGACATCAAGAATTAAGTCAGTAGACAAAGTTTACATTATTATTCTAAATAAAATTGCAATATATTCTTTATTATGGAAATATAAAGAGTTTTTCAAATGAATAACTAAAAGACAAAATATCTAATAAAAAATGGGCACTCCATATGAATAAACAGTTCACAAAAGGAAAACATGAAATAACTAAATGCATGAAAAGTTACCAAGACTACCTTAATTAAACAAAAGAATACAACTAAAACTACCTTTAATATAGCACTTTATATCCATAACTGGACAAAACTAAAAAGAGTTATTACGTCTACTGTTGGTGGGAATGCAAGAAAAAAGAGTTTAGCATTACACATGGCTGGTAGAAATGTTCACTGTAGTGTTTTTGAAGAACAAAAAAGCAGCATCTTTTACAACGTAAAAGAAAAAGATTGTATCCATTGCTCAGTAATCACATTTCTTGGCATCGATCCCCAAAAATTTACCAGTTAAATTTTTAACTGGCAAAGAAATCAAGAGCACAGTCTTTGTTTACCAATAGGAGATTGTTGATCACCATTATATCCATTCCATGAACTGTGTGTGGGATACAGCATATATATATATATATATATATATATATTTGTATTTATATACATTATCTATTAACATTATATATGTGTATATATATGAATTTGGAATATTGAGGATATATATTATATATTTATATATGTTTATACATATAGAGAGAGATATCAATCAATCAATATAATATATATGCCCTCAATATGGATTTGCCCCTTAACAATTAGTATGTAATAACGGCAATGTAATATGCAATACATATTACATTTAACATGTAAGGTTAACATGTAACAATGGGAAGCACCACAACCTGTGGGGAAAACTAAGCTGTTTAGGAGAGAATTACAGAAGAGCCTCAAGTCTGGCAAGGGCCGGAGCTGGGTGTGATAGTCCAGGGAACCAGCAGGGACCAATGGGGACTCCTTCAAGATTGCTGAGAAGCAAGTGCTTGATAAGTCCTAGGTCCCAAGGAAACCTTTTTTTTGTTTGTTTATAAATTTATTTATTTATTTTTGGCTGCATTGGGTCTTCGTTGCTGTGCACGGGCTTCCTCTAGTTGCAGCGAGCAGGGCTAATCTTTGTTGCGGTGCATGGGCTTCTCATTGCAGTGGCTTCTCTTGTTGCAGAGCACGGGGTCTAGGCGCACAGGCTTCAGTAGTTGTGGCACGCGGGCTCAGTAGTTGCGGCTCGCAGGCTCTAGAGCACAAGCAGGCTCAGTAGCTGTGGCGCACGGGCCCAGCTGCTCCGCAGCATGTGGGATATTCCCGGACCAGGGCCCGAGCCCGTGTCCCCTGCATTGGCAGGTGGACTTTTAAAAACCACTGCGCCACCAGGGAAGCTCCGAGGAAACCTTTTCTGGGGACAGTAAAACAATAAAACTAGTATAAAGCAATCTGTTTTGGTGAAAATAGGATTGAGGGGCCTTGAGGACACTCCACAATCCCACCCAACTCAAGTAAAAACTCCTGAAGGGCCTCTGCAAAACGCACAGGCTCCCAAGAAGCCTCATTTTGAGACCACTTCTCCAGAAGACATTCGTATGACTGTGGATCCCTCTTATGGGCCACTGGGATCCTGACTCAGAGATAGATTAGTTAGCTTAAAGCACCACAATTTGGCCAGACAGAAAAGAAAACCTCTGTCACCACATCCATAGTGGCAACTGCTCATTACTAAGGCCAATAAGAAGTAAACGCCTCTTTAGTTTGGGTAATACAAGGACGTAAGATAGCCCAAGAGCCAACTAATTACCCTTCTAACATTGCCATTTATGATTGTTTATAGAATATATATAATGTGTATATAAACATATTATATATAAGTATGCAATTATATATGCATATGTATACGTACTGTAAGATTTCTTACTTCTTATGTATTATTATGAAGTTAAAATACAGCATAGAAAATTTAGAGTAATTACTCATCTTGATCGACTTTAAGAACTTCATTCACTAATTTGTACAACAATCAGTCACTGCGTAATGATCTCATTCTTTTCTTCTTTGGGGACTGAAAAACTATCTTTTTTTCATCCATACTGCATTTGAAAATTAACATGAGCCCAACAAAAGGCTTAGTGGGTCACTATTCATTATTGCAGATTTTATTATAATGAACAACTGGGAGCCATCCAAACAGTAAATAAGAAGGGATTGAATAAAGATATTCTAGTGCATCTCTGATAGAATAGTAGGTATGTAGATGTGCAGATGTAAAACTACTGTTTGCTTAGAGTTTATGATGAATTCCCCTATACCTCACCTGAGCACATAAGGGTATCTTGTCAAAAGTCATTAGCTTTTTTAACTTTCCCAACATTTTTATTTTTAGATACAACTCCATTTCGCCTTAGCTTTGCCTGACCACTGAATACTTAACTGGGGTGATATTTTTGCATTTATGTATTTTTAAAATTTAATTTAATTTATTTACTTTTTATGCAGCAGGTTCTTATTAGTTATCTATTTTATACATATTAGTGTATATATGTCAGTCCCAATCTCCCAATTCATCCCACCACCACCATGCCCCAAAAGTCATTAGCTTTTGTCCCCACCTGTTTAAGAAGTCTCACCCAGATGGTACTGGTATACAGTAAGTGCTCAATTACTCTCCATCACAGTCCTAATGTCACTATTGTTGCATCTGTGGAATGAAGAAAATCGTGGAAACCAAGTAGCAATTTAATTTAGTGAAAAAGAAAACCTATGTCTCACTTTCCTTTGTTTCATCCATCTTGCTTTTCCTCCCTTCAGGGCTAATTGTCCCAGGCTAACTGGAGGCATGTTTAGAGAATACTAAATTGACTTCCTTAATGTACAAAACAACTAAACTCTTTGAGTTGGCTATGTCAACACTGATGAGATGGCAGCTTCACCAAATTTGTCTATTATGGAATGAGATCTGGAGAGGAGAACCATGTTTTTGCTGAGCCTGTCTTGAATTTCATGATCTGTGCCGATATGCATTCCAGAGACTTGACTTCTCACAGGAGTCAGTCAGAAGAACTCCAGATAAATCTGTGAAGGCCTCACAGGAACTGGAGCGATTAGGTCCACTCTGTGATCTGTGTCTCTACGTTCCTAAGAAAAAACTCTCTGCTCTATAGCAGGAAGTGGTCCTAAGGACACAGTGTGTGCTGCAAACCTAGAATGCAGCTGGTCCCTGTTTCACCTTGCCTTTTACTAGAGAGGATATACATATATACCTGAAGGTATGGAGACGCTCCTCAGACGGACGGCCAAGGGTAAAGTTATTTCAGGTATAGAATCAATGGGACACTATGCTACTCACACAAGGTCTAGAACACGACATTCAGACCCAAGTATTACATCTGTCGCGGAATACACAGCCAAGGACTTCATCCAGAGGAGGGTAACCAGCCTGTTGACAGGGATGGAAAGGGAGGTCTAGGAGGAACAAGGAAAGTGGAAGTAATTAACACAAAGAAAATAAATCTGGGGAGCCCCTTAAAGTTTAAACTATCTTAACAACCATTATAGGAAGATTGGTGTGTTTGTTTTAGGTGCAACTGATACGGATCAGTGGTCTTGGCCTTCCCCAATAAATAGAATTTGATAAGAGGCCAGTCAGGAAATTCAGGTAAGGCTTTACTGGGGCTCCTGCAGCCGGAGGAGGGAGCGAGGACAAGTAATAGTGTCCCTTGCTCACTCCCCGAGGGGTGGGGGGTGAACGGGTTCCTTATGTGAAGTGAGGGTAGAACTGTGTCCAGGGGTCGGGCTGGAGGGGTGGCTTGGGTGGTCTGCCCGCCCCTTTGTGGTGTGGAGCGCAGGGGGCGTGCTCAGCACCCTGCTTTTGCTCCCGACACCCAGTTTTTGCTCCCAGCTCTTCAGAAGTGGCAGTTGGATATTTTTTGGTCTTTTTGTATCTTTTGTCCATAATTTGCCCCCAACTGCACATGCACGCAGTTATTTTTAGCCCCTTATAGATTCTTTGTATTTTGTTGCTGGAGGAGACTTTGGTCCAGGTGCAGCCACTGCAGCACTGCAGCAAAGGGTCCCAGCTCCCTGGTCCTAGCCTGTCTCACAACCAGTGTAGGTTTAGGGTAAATGGATAGAACAATGGGAGAAGAAGTTTGCCTCTTTCTCAGGAGGCTATTTCCTCCTTCATAGTTGTCCAGGAGTGGACTGGGCTGCTTCAAGAAATGAGTTTTACCCATGGAGGTGTTTAAATATAGTAACAGGTATACAGCAAAGGACTAGATAGGATTCAGACACCCCTTGAGGATAGAATCTTACATTTCCTGTCCATTTCACAGCATCTGTAAATCTACAAACCCATTAACCGCTCACCCACCCCCAACCACATACGCACGCCAACATAGAAACAAGTTTTGTTATCTAATGTGCTAGAGAAGTATTTGCTATGATAAATTTAAGGTCATAGATATAGACAGATGATGTATTAATCAATATGTAACTGCTAGAGTATAGGTAATTGTGAGGATAGTTGGGAACTTCAGCATCTGGGAGATATTATTGTTATTGATTGATATTATTATCTCAGAATCCAGTCATGGTTCCTGGAAATCTGTAAGCTCTCCCAACCCTGTGCTCAATTTTCTGAGACATGTCCACTCATAACGTCCTCTTCCTCCGGCTCCTGGGTCCATTCCCTCCTTGCCTTTGACCCTTAAAAACCTGAATATTGAACTTGGCCATGCTTTGCCTTCCCCTAAAGGAACACACTGTCACAAAGAGAATTAGTGATCAATGCAGACTTTACTAAAGATGGAAAGAAGGAGAAAGGAGTTAGAGGGTCTTTCCTTTCCCTCCCAAGTCCTTCTCTGGCCACCCCTCCAAGGATGCTCACTGTCTGTGCAGTCACCAGCTGCCTCCTTTCTCCTTGGTTTTCAATAAAGAAATTCAAAAATTTTCTCCATCTGTTATGCAAAAAGACTTTCCCTTCCTAGGTAACTTTGGCAACCAATTCCCAGGTCACCGCAAGGTGGGAGTCTGGGCTGGGCTCTGGACCTGCCTGTGTTCTGTGTATCAGGCAGAATACAGGCAGAGTATATAATGCTTTTATGCTTTGTAAGAGCATTCCTTCCCAATAAAGATAATGTTTTACTTACCAGAATGTCACAAGCATCAGTAAGTTAGCTCCTGCTGCGTATTCGTGTGTGGGTAAGTGTATGTGCGTGTGTGTATGCGGGAAAGGTTTACCAGGATTTTTAATGAAGTTCGAAACTGTTTGCAAAAGATCAAGGAGGACATTATTAACTGAACCTGAACTGGCAGCTGCTGACATCTGAGGAGATTTATTTCGTAGGTAAGCAATAATCTCTTAATAAAATCTCAACTGATGCGTAGGAGAATTGGGCAGGCGGCAGACAAATGAAAGGAGGGTAAAACTAAAATGTCAAAGGTACATTGAATGAAATGAAACAAGCGCATGGTGGTGGGAGGACTTGGAGAAATCTGAAGAAGTACAAACTCAGGGTTTTCAAGGAGGAAACAAACCTGAAAAATCCAACGTGAATCGGCGGTACTGGCGATTCAGGCCAAGGAAAATTGGCGAAGTTTGCTTCTTGCCTTGGGGGGAAACTTAACAAACTGAAGAATCTAGAGGAGAAGCCAAGATGTTGGAGAGTTTGGAAGCCTGATCCTGCCAGGGAGCTGAATGCGCAGAGGATATTGGGCTTGAGAAAGCCCGAGATAGTGATGGTCCCTGAATTCAGGGCAGGGTAGGCTGTCAGATGGAAGATGATGGAGGATTGTTGACCTTCCCAGAAGCAGAGACAGGAAAGAGAGGTCTTAACCTCTAGAGAGAATGGGAGCATGATGAGAACGAGCGAGGTAGACCAGTTGAACATGACACAGGACAGTGGCACTCGGGCTCACTCAGGCCACAACTAAAACCAGGAAGTGGCTGATCAGCTCCTGTTCATTTTGCCCTTTAGGAAACTAACTCTCTGTTTATAGGTCTTCTGAATTTTCAAGAGAAGCCAGAGAAGTAAAATCTCTCTATTTCTATTGCTGATAATTCATGTTAAACATGACACCTTCGGGCAATAAAACAAAATATCTCTAAGGGCCATGGGCATCTACTGTACAACTTTGATGGAAACTGAAGAACCCTTAAGAGTTAAGTTTGTGTTCAACATAAAGGACTGAGTTCTAATGATTTGAGAGGCTCAAAATGAGCACGAGCTTACTGGCTCTCGGGGTGGTGGAATGGGCTCCCCTATCACGAGAGATATTTAAGCATAAGGATACTAGATTTAAAATGTTGAAATGTTGGATGGGGTGACTTTTTATCAAACCCACTCTTTATAATGAAAATGCCTGGATCTGTCCCCAAAGAGTCCTAGAGTAGGTATGTTGCAAGGCCAGACACCAGTGCATTGTAGGACTCCGGGTGATTCTTATGCAAAGACAGGAGCACAGGATGCTCTATTTGAGGACCACCAGGTTTCCATCCTCCTGAGATCTGATAGATGTGGAGCAATGAGGAGACTCAAGAAACTGGAGCTGGATGATTGGGAGAACTGACCAACACACACAGACTAGTATTCGTTCCCCTTCAGTAATACACATCAGACTAGTATTCGTTCCCCTGCAGTAATACACATCACACTGCTATTTTCTCTTATTCGGGTGATAGTTTGTCACAGGGGATACAGGATCATTTCTTTAGTGTCTCCTCTGCTGGACGTAAGCTAAGGGCATTTCTTAGCCTTGTGCATCAGTAGTCCCACTGTGACCCCCCAGCTGGGAACCCCTTCTCTGTCTCCAGATATTTTAATGGCTTGTTCCCTCGTTTAATTCAAGTCTCTGCTTGAACATCCTCTTTTTAGAGTTACCTTTCTTATCCACACTTTAATATGGTGGCCTCTGTCTTTTTCTACCACTTTATCTGGCATTAACCCTCCTACGAGTATTATGACCAACATGGTTTATATACTTATTTGTTTGTTAGTTTGATGTCTATTTCTCCTTTCGAATGTAAGACATTTGACTGCCCTGCTCTCTCTCTCCTGAGCCTACAACACAACACAGTACACCTGAGATGCTCAATAAATACGTGTGGAATTAAAGAACATGCAAAGACTGGAAATCATGAAAGGATCCAGCAGGTTCACTGAACAGACGTGACTCCAGTGTGCCTGGGCCCAGGGAGAGCAGCTATGTGCAGAATAGTGCAAAAAGTGTAGGACACCTGGGGTCAGATTATGATTTTTCTTTTAAACCAAGGTAAGGAGATTGGACACCACTCTGGAGAGAATAGGTGGCCGGGAATAATTTGACCAGATGTGACTCCATTGGAAAGATCCGTCCAGAAAATAAGAAGAGGACTCTTACATATCTTGTTGCAGAGGTTATCATTTGTGAGATAGTGGAGGCCTCTGAATGCTGGGAAATGGGGCTCTCAGGCTCTTTCTGGAGGAGACTGTGGTTCCTCATTGGTGTTTTCTAGCACGAAAGGCCCATTAGGTTGCCTTAGTCAGGTTGGAAGTCCAATCTTTTCCAGCAGAACTTGGGAACAGTTCCTAAGTTACACCCACACTTAAACTGATCCAAAATGTTGACACCATGAGACTGGTTTGAACATCACTCAGGGTCCACTGTTATCCAGACAGATGGACCAAATCCTGTACCATGAACTTGGGCAGGGAGAAAATGAAGCCCTGTGATGGCCTCCGTTGGCTCTGCCTGTTGTCAGGCAGGCAGAAAAAGACAGGGGAGGCTTCTGAGCCAGTCTAAGGGCTGAGCGGCCAGCTCTCTTGTTTGGCTGTGTCAGCATGCACCTGCCTCAGTTCTACCCCCTGACCCTCTGCCTTCTGAAGGCTCAGCCTTCCCAGATCAGAGCTCTGGGGACCCGGACAGGTAGGGTCTGGGAGTCAACTTGCTGCCCCCAGTCTAGTAACTACGATTCGTAAGGTAAGCCTCTGATGCCTGGGGCCCCTCCAGTACCTGGCAGAGTCTTCCTCACTGAGCTATGGGAGGCCCCGTCATGCCCACAGGACCTCTGCGCAGACAGCAGTGTGCTTGGCCAGTGCTCTGATCTTTAGCCTGCTTGCTCTTTGCCTTAAGACCCCTATGTACCCACATCCCCCTGAAAACTTTTACCAGCTGGGAAAAGCGCCCTAGACCACACACCCCAAGGCAACCCAGGGACTGGTGTCCTGCTGTCTCCCTTGTTCCCATCCTGCTCTGCTTCAGACCCCTTAGAAATTGGCACAAGCCTGGGTGGAGGGGTGGGGACAGAGAGGTTGAGGTCAAGACAGATAAATATTAAAGGAGTGGCAGAAAAGAGGTGGGAACAATGATAAGAATGCCGCTGTGAATGTTACCTCCTATCTCTGCACACAGAGGCAGCTGCGTCCTCATTGCAGGAAGGAAGGCCAAGTGTCAATGTCAACATTTTAAATAAACAGAGACAGGTGGAGAGGAGGCTGGGAAGGCTGATTGACTTGCTGAAGTCAGCTGCTGAGTCAGGACACCATCCCCTGTCTCCTAACCCCTAAACCAGGGTATTTTCCTGTCTACAATGTTGATTCCTCTCTGAGGGTCTGGAAAGCTCCTTTTTCTTCCTTTTATGTATTTTAGAGTTGAAAACTTAACTTTAAGACCTAGCTCTGTGACTTAGGATCTGAATGAGTCTTACCTCATTGAGCCTCAGGTTCCTCATCTGTAAAGTGGGAACTAATAACAGCTATCTCATAAGGTTGTGCAAACAAGACAGAATACTGGAGATCCAAAAGCTATGTTATTAGAACACAATAACTATGCAGGTGATTATGTTATTGGGGCAAAGATCCCCAAACCCCTCTTTTTGTCATTACTGGTTACCATATGCTGGGCAGCTACGTAGACTGTGGGGTGGGTGGGAGGCACCTGGGCCACATTTTGCACCAGAAAGAAAACTGAGTGTCAAGCCGTATGACATAGCTTGGTGCCGAGCCAGTAGAATTTCCTTCCTGTGAAACAAGTACTGAAGAGATCATGGATAATGTCTAGGCAAGACACAAAAAGACAGGAAAGATGGACCAAGAGAGATGAAGAGATGCAGAAAGAACTGGAATCACCTAAGATTACAGCCAGTCCCCATGAAAAAATTCCGGCAATGGAATCACAGAATGTAGGAGCTCTAAGGGATTTCAGAGTAAGGGGTTCAAGGCTGAATTTCTAGCCCTCCCTCCAGACCGAGAAAGTGAGCACATGCACACCAGTCTCTAGTCAACTGTGGGCGAGGAGTCAGTTTTATCAATGACCAGGCAGGTGTCCAATCTTCCTCTTTTTGCAGGATTTGCCACTAAAAGCTAGATTGAATAATACAGCTTAAAGGCTTCTATACAGGTCAGATGTATAGTAGCCACTCCCCACTACCACCTAACAAACCAATCAGAGTAGGAACAGAGCAGGATGGAGGGGAGGGAATGGGCAGGGTGCTGGGTTACCAGGCTATGCTCAAAGTCTGCAAACAAGTAGAGAGACGGACAGAGGGCAGAGGATCGTTCCGAATCAGTTTCATACCAACTAGTATCACTCTGACCAATGAGTGCCAAGATCCTCCCGTCTACTAGACAAGGGTACACGGCACTGGAGAAGATGGGGGTGGAAGCATCTTTCTAGGACTTCCCTGAGAAAGTAGAAGCAGAGGTGAAAATTCCCTCCTCTTTGCACCTAGTCAAGACTAAGAAAAGAGAAGGGCTTTCATATCAATGCCTTTCTCAGGAATCACTTTGTCTTATTGTTTCCCCACCTGTAAAACAGGGATAATAATAAGAGTTAGCACTGTTGTGAGGCCTAAACCAGTTAAAGTGTACAAAGCACACAGCATTAGCTGTTATTGTCACTACTGTAAACGCGATTTCTTTCAAGACTCACATTGACTGATTTGCAGTGGCCCCTAGAGAAGGGTTCTGAAGCCCCTCTGAGCTCAGCAGGAAACAGTGCCCAGATGTATTCGTGATGCACCATGGACTGGAGTGGAGGAAGGGGACGGCCCCTGTGCAAGGCACCTGCCAATGCTCTGAAGCCCCACTGTCTTTTACAAATGAAAGAACTGATATTAGAGATAGGTAGTGATTTTCTAAAGTCAAATACAATATGGAAGATATGGAAAGAAAACTCACACCTCCTTTCCAGTCCCACTTTCTAAGTTTGCTTTTGTTCCCCCAAGCTCTGCAGGTAACAGTGGCAACTGGAGGAAAATGAGAGCGGGAAGGACAAGTCCAATAGATTCTGGAGTTTTGTCCAAGAGGGGAAGGATTTCTCTGTTCAAATGCAGGCTCCTTCTGGTAGCCGATTTTGACAGACTCTTCCAGAACTGCCAGAGACTGCTGGTCTACCCTGGAGGATTCCATGGAAATCGTTCATGCCTTCTTTTCTCATGAACTGCCTAGCAAATTGCTTATTTGCTCTGTGGTTTGGGAACATTTTATTTTGCTGCAGAGGTTCTTGTTTATCTCAGAAGCACTGAGCAGCTCTGATGAGCCAGAGAGGAACACGCCAATTCCACTGTGTTCATTGAGCACCCACGGGTGCTGGAGAGGGCGCCAGGCTCTTTGAAAACTCTCCTCTCATTTAAGCCTCCTAAAACACCCTGGAGTGGACATTGTTCTCTCTCTTAAAGAAATTAAAGTTGGAGAAGTTACAAAACTTGCCCAAAGTCCTACGGCAAATGGTGGCATCAGGAATCAAACCCAGCTTCATCCATCTCCATAGACGGAACTATTCCATTTTGATTGCAGGAAAGTTGCCTTTCTTTTCCTTAAGAAAATTATCAGGTATGGGTGGTGGAGGGATGAGTCACTGAGAATCTACAGCGAGCCAGCCTGCAATAGGTATTTGCATATATTGTTCAGAACATTCTATTCCCTCCAGGCTTCTTGTTCCCTGTGTTAGAAGTAAAGTAACAGAGTCTAAAAAGAGGCCCAGTATCTTGCATCAAGTTGCACCAGCTGAAAAGTGATGGAGTCAGCTTCAACCCAAGTCCCCTGGGTCCAAATCACCACGTTCTTTTCACTGCCTGACACTGCACAGCAGAGATTTCAAGCATTGTCTACAGGAAAATATGTCATTTGGTTCTCAATTATTCCTGATATGCCTCTTTGGGGGGGAGTAGACATTTTTTTTTGCCTGCCTAGGAATTATTATTATTTTTTAATCTGGTAAGAGTTTTTTGACTTCCCTTTAAGATGGATGTGGGGTACTTCTCTGCTCTTGGGTTCAGGCTCAGTGAGACCATCAATCAGGTTTTCCTACCCTCCCTTGTCCCAGGTATGGACATGTGACCCAAGTTCTGCAATTTGTCTCTCTCTCTCCCTAGAGTTTGAAGTTTAAGCGGAGAGGCTAAAGAATGAGAGAGAGCTGGAACTAAAGCTTCCTAATTAGAAAGTCCAAAGAGACTACCCCCATGGGAGCACATGCTGCAACTGAATGTCTGTTGTCCCAACACAACTGTTAACAGCACTCCCTTTCACTCTCCAAAGTGAAAGGTTGAGATGATAAATTGTATAGTCACTCTAACTGCCATCCCAGTTCCCACAGCCAGACGCCTTCTGATGTCTGGACATCCCCTTCGATTATGTAAGCTGTCTCATGCCTCTCCAATAAATTATTTTTGCATAAGTGAATCAACTCTGTGTTTTGCTTGCAATAATAACAAAGACTTGCACTGTGTCTCTTGAAATGATTCACCAATATGAACTCGTGTGGAAGAGGCCCTTAATCATCAGGTGGCTAGGGTTTTAACCAATAATACTCAGCCTCCTTTTCTAACAATGCCCATGCTTACTCAGTGGGCTTGTGGACAAATGTCCACAGGAGCATGGACAGAAGTCATTCTTGAAAGCATGACTTCCCTTCACCTGGGTTGACCCAGTTCCCGCCATCACTCAGAGCAGAAATAACCAACCCTGATGCTTCTTGTGGTGCCGTTCTTTGAAAGGATCAGCCAGGCTTAGCTGATGAAAATGAATTGCATTCGTTTTGGTGAGATGGGAATTTGTCCTCACTGGAACTGATGTCTATCTAGATTTGATTTTGCTTTCCCAGTTTCTGATGCTTACCCAGTCTGTGGATTTGCCGAATGCTTTATACACTGCCCTAGTATATCAAACCAAGGAACAATTGCCACTGCAATGAGACAGGACAACAGAGGGCTGCCTAACTGCCCCAAAGCAAGCACAAAGCCTTATAAAGGGATGCGGGGGGCGGGGTCCTCTCTATAGCCTTGGAGGAAGCATGAAGACAACATCTCGTAAGGATGGGGGCTTTCTTGCATGTGTGGTATATGCTTTGAACCAGCAACCAATGTTTGGCGCTCTTTCTCATTGACAAAATAGAAGGAGGTAGGAACTAATGGACCAATGTAGCAATAATGCAGTTCCAATGTTCCTAAGGACTTGCTTACAAGTTTTGGCTTCCCATCCTGCAATGAAGGCTTCTGTTGTTTTAGAAGTCTCTCTACGTGTTTCAACCAGGATCCCAACAGAAACAGCCCACACACAGACTAGGATAATTCTAGTTGAGCTTATTTACAAGATAACTATAACAACGTTGTAGGCAAAGTATAGTGGAACCACAAGGGACAGTGCAGGGACTCAGAGCCAACAGCATGAGAGCTTTTATTACCTGTAAGCTCAAGGAAACAAGGGGATGAAAACGAGGAGCGTGATCCCCGCAGAAGCAGGCGAGAAGCCATGACTTTCTGTTGAGAGACACAGTCAGCCAGAGGCTATCTCATAGGGATGGAACCAGACAGATAAACATGCTGGCTGCACTCTCTCTCCCTTACAGCCCTCTCCCATGGGACTCACTGGCCAAATTCCACAGAAGTTCAAAGGCATTAGATCCTTTGATATTCAACCCAATAGGGCAGAGATCAGTATGGAGAACGGCAGCTTGTAACTAGAGAGATAAACAGGAGATATTCAGCCCAGGACCCAAATAAAGAACGGGGAAAACTATTATAATTAATCACTAGCTATGAATCAGTATTTTTAAAGTCAATTGTATTTCTGTATACCAGCAATGAGCGATCAAAAACTAAACGGAGGCGGCATATATAATAACTAAACAACTTCAAATACATAGAAATAAATCTAGTTAAAAATGGATGAGAACTTAGCACACAAAACTATAAAATATTATTGAGATGAACTGAAGAAGACCCAAAAGAATGGAGGGATATACAGTTGACCCTTAAACAACTCAGGGGTTCGGGGTGCCAACCTCCTGCACAGTGACAATCCCTGTGTAAATTTACAGTGGTCCCTCCGTATCCATTGTTCTGCGTCCATGGATTCAGCCAGCCACAGATCATGTAGTACTGTAACACATATTTATTGAGAAAAATCCACATATAAGTGGACTTCTGCAGTTCAAACCCATGTTGTTCAAGGGTCAACTGTGTCATGTTCAAGGTTTGAAAGAATTAATATCATTAAGCCAATATTGTATTATCCACAGTTGATCTATGGATTTCATGCTGTTCTAATCAGAATTGCAAAAATTTTTAATGGAAATTTCAAGCTGATTCTCCCTTTTACATGGAAATGCAAAGAGACAAAGAATAGTCAAGACAGTCTTGAAGAGGAAGAGTGAAGTTGGAGGATTTGCACTACCCAATATAAATGCTGCTTATAAAGCCACATGAATGAAGACAGTGTGGCATTGGTGCAAAGGGCAGACAATATATCACTGGACCAGAATAGTGTCCAGAAATAGACCCAGTCAAATAAGGACACTTCATTTATGACACTTCATTTATGACATTGCAGAGGAGTGAGTCATGGACAGTTTTTTCAATAACTAGTGCTGCATCCACTGAAATTCATATGGAAAAAAAAGTTCTAATTTTCTAATAATAAACAAAAAGCTTCTAATTAACTCAAAAGGGATCATGGACCTAAACGTAAAAATGCAAAATTATAAAACTTCTAGAGGAAGCATGGGAAAGAATCTGCATCACCTTGGACTTAGTGATGAGTTTCCAGATACAACACCAAAAATTATTGTAAAATTGAAAAGTTAACTTTATTAGGAAAGAAAAATGGATACACTGGACTTTATTAAAATTGAAAAGTTTTGCTCTGTGAAAGACAATATTAAGAGAACAAAAAGAGAAGTTGGAGAAAATAATGAAAATCACTTATCTGATAAAGGACTTATATGCAGTACATGGTACAACTTATACTCCAGCGCTCCCTACAGGATCAGGCTGGGGGGTAGGCATTTCACGAATCCACATCCTTGCTTAGCTTCTCTCTCTGACCCAGAACTTTCCCCACATTTCTTCCCTTGCCTCCTTATTGGTTTCTCCTAAGAGTACCCCTTAATGAATTACTTACCCAATAATTCCTGTCTCTGGCTCAGCTTCTAGGAAACCTGACCTATGACAGGCCTCAAACTGGAAGCCACCTGTAATGATTAATTTCGTGTATCAATTTGACTGGGCTTAGAGATGCCCAGGAAAGCTAGTAAAACTTACTTCTGGGTGCGTCTGTAAGCTGCCTCTAAAAATACTAGTGTTCGAATCGATAGACTGAGTAATGATTATCCTCACCAGCGTGGGTGGTCATCTTCAGTAAGTCAGAGACCTTAACAGAACGAGAAGGACATCGGCACTCCTGGTTCTTGGACCTTCAGACTCGTAGGGAGACTTACACCAACAGCTCCTTGCCCCACGTCTCAGGCTTTGGGCTCAAATGGGGACTTATACCATTGGCTCCCCTGATTCTCTGGTCTTCAGATTTGAACTGAATTACACCACTGGCATTCCTGGTTCTCCCTAAATTACAGATAGCAGATCCTGGGACTTCTCAGCCTCCATAATCGGGTGAACTGATTCCTAAAATATATCCTCTCATATCTCTCTATCTATCTATCTCCTATCAGTTCTGTTTTTCTGGAGAACCCTGACTAACATACCCCTCAAATGTCCATTATAGAAAAGTGGATCAATAAATCATGATATGTCCATACAATGGGAAGCAAAAAACACCCATGCGGATGAGTGAATCATTGCTACATGCAATCACATAGATGAAGCTCACGATCATGTTATTTAGGTAAGAAACTGTACACATTACACAGATACTGTAGGATTACTTGTATGCAATAATTTTTAAACATAGAGTAGTATAACTAATCTATAGCCTTAAAAGTGAGAATTGTGCCCACATCTGGGGAGGAGGGGGGAGGTAACGGGACATAGTTAACAGGAATGTATGGGATTCCAGGGATGTTCTCTTTCTTGCTTTGGGCGGGTTAGATGGGTGTGCGTGGAACTTAGGTAACACTTGAATTCTTGCTCAATGGAGAGGAAAACATTTTATATAGGTTCTAAAGAACACTCCATAACTAAGTGTCCTGGCATGACCACAAAAGACTCTTCCCCCCTTACCATGGCAGCCTGCTGACTTGGGGCAGGATCAGAGTCCCTGATGCTAACTTGCTGAGAGGCCGTATCTTGTCATTGATATCCCCAAATTTACAACTCGATGAGTTCAGCTTTCCAAGTAACCCATATAAAATTTCAAGAAAAATTCTGGAAAATGGTTCCACAAAGAAAATAGTGGGGCAACCAAAAGAACAAAGGAAAAAACATTTTGAGCCGTGTAGAAAAATATATATCTGGTCATCTAAAGCTATAAAATTTCATTCTACTTTGACGGGAAGATGTCAGATGCCTATCGGGGAATGAGAAGAGGAGAAAGCTTGACATTTTTCTGTACCTTTAGATCACTACAATTCTATTTCAATATCATCATTAATATTCATCTCCCAACCACATTGCCTTGTGTAATATTCCTTGGCTGAAAAAGCATGGCCTTTAGAATCAGACAGAACTGAATTGAATCCCAGCTTCGCCATTCTCCAGCTGTGTGTCCATGGACATCTGATTGAACAATGGGCATGACTACAGCTCTCTCCCTGCATGGCCGGGAGAATAAATGTGTTACTACTTAGTTCACCGTCCTCTGGATCCATAGGAATTACATCTGAGGAGTTTCAATCGAGGAATCACACCTAAGAAGCTTAATGTACATCTGGGCCTCTTTAGATGATGAGATTTTAGACTTGGAGTCTCAGTCCAAGATTGCATGAGATTTTGGGGGTCTTGGGAGACTCTGAGGGCATTCTGCACACATGAGAAGCGTGGTATTTTGTAGCCAGGAGGCAAACTGTAGGAAATTATTAGCAAGAGGTCTACCAACTTTTCTCCCAGCCTGACTCCCTTCACCATGGGGAGTTGATGTCCCTTCCCCTTGGATTCTGAGCTGGCCTTGTGACTCATTTTGACCAGTAGCATGCAATGGAAGCCATGCTGTATAACTTTCAAGATTAGGTTTTCATAGGCCCTGAAGCTTCCGTCTCTGCTCTTTGGAGCTGTTTGGAACATCCCAGCCCCTGATGAGCTCTCAGCGGGGTGCAGCCACACACACCCCCATAATGAGACAGGGGGGCCAAACCGAGTCCAGCCAAGTCATAAATTATGGGACGTAATAAACTGCAGTCTTAAGCCACTAAATTTTGGGGTCACTGGCTACATAGGAACAGATAACTAAACACCTTGTAACTAAAGAGGGTGGGACTCTGTGATTGATAACCCCAGTGTAAACACACAAAACGTGGAGGGAGAGACATACCCTCAGAGGAGATAAAAGAGTTATGGCTACCATGTTCCACCCCTTGGCTGCCGTGTACAACTTATGCAATTCTTTCCATGGGTTCTAGAAGTATCTCCTTCTTAAAGAGAGCTCCATCCTACAGATGCAATCATACCCACTTCCTCCCCAAGACAGACACCCCCAAAATACTTTCATTGACTGCAACCAGTTCCAAATCCATTTTCTGTTCAAATACCTCTTCGTCCCATTCAGGTGTATTTTTCATGGATTAGCAACACAGGGAATTTGTAATAATTTTAACTCCTCTTGACACACCCACTATACAATAGTGGAGAGAAAACAGGAAGAGAATAAGGTCAGGGTCATCTCCACTTTGATTTAAAAAAAGGGGGAGAGGGAATGGCCTATACTTGCACAGCGATCCTGTTGGGCTGTGTAGTGAGAATCAATTGTTTCATCTGTTCAAGGCGCTTCCTGGTCAGCCATCCTGGCAAGGTCTGCTCTGTGAGAGGCTTTTTGTGTCCACAATTTTGTGTCCACTGTTCTCCAGAACCACATCTGAGTCAGGTACCTGGGACAATTCTGTTCCTAGGCCTAGGATCACTCAGTAGTTCACTTCCTGTTCCCTCAGAGGCCTGGGGTTGTGTGGTTGCACAATGTGTTATGCAATGTTGTCTGAGTTGCCAGGACTGGGCTTCCTCCTGCAGATAACGCCCCCTAAAAATCTCTGTCATCCACCGCTTGGTTCAATTTCTGGAAACGTCGCTGGCTGGTAACCAAAGGCAAGAGATTTTGAGTCAGAGTTCACAAATCTGGGTACACCCTTGAAGTTTCGGTTTCTTGTTAATGGGGCTCCAGGCTCTGCCCATTCCTGTAGTCCTCAGCTAAATGACTTCCACTTGGGTGACTGGTGGGTAGCCAGAGGTCATCTCTTCCCTGACCTCAGGCTGTAAAGGGAGTGCACAGAGAGGGTATTTCTGGAGGAGATAAAGGGTCAAGCGTCCCCAATTTTCCAACTCTTTCAGGACCATGGTCTTCTTTCCAGTTGTATTTCCCAGTTTCACTAGCTTTATTGGGTTAAGGAACGGGGCTTTTGCAAGTTCATAAGCCTCCTACAATCTGATTCGCAGTGATCTTGGACAGCTGCCCAGAGGCAGAAAATACCTCTAAACAGCCTTGAAAGGATTGCTTTGGATGGAAGGTGATCCCTTGACTACAGTACGATGTGAAGGTTGTGAGAGAAAGCAAACACTTACTATTAAGTCCTCTAAACGCCTGTCCTCAGAAGGTTTGGGGTCGGAGGTTTAAGATACACAAATTAACAATTTAACTGGCTGCTCTGACACTACTGCAGAAGAGGGGCTGCCTGCTTCCCAGATGCAACAGAGGACTTCTCATACCTTACACCCCACCTGGCCAGGTAAACCTGTATTACAGGGCCTGTCACTTCCAAGAGCTAATTCTGCAGGTAGAACTCTTTCAAAAGAACTCAACTAAATGTAAATTAAGTTAGGAAGGAAGGAAAGAAGGAAAGGAGGGAGGGGGAGGGAGGGAGGGAGGGAGGGAAGGAAGAAGGAAGGAAGGAAATATAGGATTAAAGTAGAAGAAAACCCAGGATAGAAACCTGGGTTTCATGTCCAGAACCAGGGGTGCAGGTGATCTCATTGGTCTCTGAGTTATAACAACATCTCTCCTGTTCCCTGTGTGTTACCTTCATTCTCACCTGGGCTCTCTGTAAAAAAGACGCCTTCTGCAAATCCCAAACATCTATTTTCATAGTCCATAATCCCAGAAAACAAATGAAGACCATTTGTTTCCCAGCATCTATAGGTTGTTTTTCAGAGGAACCTTCTGAGGAGCCCTGCTTGGGTCTCCCACTGGCTCAAGGGTCCTGGTACAGCCCGGCACCACGATCTTGTTCTCTCCTGCCGGTCTGGAGCAGACAGGAGCTGGGAACAGACAGGCACACTGGGCAAAGAGGAGTGATTTTCCTGGGGACCTAGGGGTTTAGGTAGAAAAAATAAATAAACACTATTCGACGGTGCCTAATATTTTTATTAAAGTGGGCAAAATGCGTTTACATTTTTAACCTGGTTTTATCTGGGATTTCCCCAGCTGCAGAGTGAAAAGAGACCCCCAGTAAGGACTTTTACTCTTCCCCGTGACCAGGATTTCGGGCCAGCTCTGGGAGTGAGGTGAGGGGCAGAGTCAGCCAGATGTCACAAGCGTGGGCCTCTCAGTTGCCTTACCTGCTGTGGTTTTCGCTTCCGGGTGCCTGGGATCCCGTGGCTGAGCACTGCCAATGGCCGGTGGAGGAACTCATCCCCTAAGGAACTGGCAGCTTCCACAAAGCTACTAGGTGCCCTCTGCAGCCCAGGGAAAGCCTCCACCCTACTGCGGGGAGCTCCAAACCTTAAAGCAGAGCTGCTTCGTGCTTCCAGCATCTCAAAGTCTTGGGGCGCTAGCCCCCCCAGTCCTAAAATCAGTCCAGAAGACACAGGGCTAACCTGAGGGTCTGCTGACGGTCTCGGTGACAGACCCCAAGTACACTCCACTCACGGCTCCTCTCCAACGCAGGACCTTTGCCCTAGAACCAAATGTGTGTGTTTATAGTTTCTCTTCTTTCAGGCCAAGCAGTTGCTCAATTATTCCTCAGACTCACGGGTAAATAGATCCCATGGGGACTCTCTGCTCCGCCTGCCTTTCACCCTCTTATCTAAGTTGATTATAAGATGAGTGAATTCTCTCCAGACTTTACTCCAAAGGAAACTATTGCCTGGGGTCATTTTGAATTCCAGGGAATTCCTTGGTGGAGACTTTGTCTTGCCTTTCTGGAGCCTAGAATGTGTTCCAAAGACAGCAGTGATGTCAGTGGCCTGTGACTGGCCACGATGAAGTCAGAAGCAGCCAGCCCTGCCCAGCCTCAGATGTTCTTCCACATTTCAAGTCGTGAAAAGAAATTGCTGCTTTCTTACAAATACGTTTTCCCTGGGGTTCTACTTTTTTTTTTAAAACCCACATGCATCATGCTGGAAATTTGAAAAATACACATTCTGTCAAGAAGAAATTTAAATCCACCCAAAGCTTACAGTTAACCGCGGTTATCACGTCCAGTGGGTTTCTGACTTAAAGTGACTTGAAAAATAAGCAAATTTCTGGACAGGAAGTCAAGAGGAAAGGTGAGCCCAGGCATGGGGTGATTAGTTTCTGCTCGTTTCATAGTGATTGTCCGCCTTCCTTTCAATGCCTGTTTGCTCTCCGGGCAAAACCTTTCCCTTGGCAGCTAAAGCCACATGCTTCCTTGTTCACCTCCAGTGGCAGAGAGAGAAGAAACCCGCCTCCATCCATCACATAATGGAATTTGGATGTGTTCATTCAGTTCTGGTGGGAAGGAAGAGGTAAATGGATGCAGCTCGGTAAACCACGCTTACTTTGCAAGAGTTCTCTGAGCGTTGAAGGATGATGTAGGTGGCGGTTGCACATTCTGGGGAGTTATTAACTATTAGACGTAACCATGAACACTTGCATTGCATCAGCGTTATTGCAGGGGCAGGATTCACTAATGTACGCATTCCTGGTCCTAACCCAAGATTTGTTACAAGATATTGTTAAAGTCGGGTAAGAAGAACAGATAAAATCTTAACAAGAGAGACTAGAAGAAAGGGGAGAGATCTCAGCCAAAGAGGCTGAGTCATTTTACATACTGATGAGTTTGGGAATGAAGAGAAGTGGAGAGAGGAGCGAAAAGCTAGATGGCCTGGAAGCTTAAAGGAGATTTGGGAATGGGGGTGGGGTGGCCTGAAAGAGATTCTGGAGTGGGTTCAGGAAAAAGATTTGTGAAAAGCTAATGTGAATTACAGATTGGGTCCTGGCCAAAGTTTCTCAAAAGATACAAGGAAACTTTGAAATTGCTTTTTGAGAATGACATTTTCATGGCTGGCCTGGGCTTCTTTCTCTGTGACTATATGTAGGGGCTGGACTACCTGTGACACAGATTATACTCGGGTTATAGCATAATTTACACATAATCTCTCCTTTCCACCAGGGTGTAAGATCCTGGAGAGAAAAATGTAATCTTGTCTAATGGATAATGTTTAGCGCAGTGTCTGTCATAATGCAGGCACTCAGCTAGTCTTGAATTAGAGTGGAGGTGAAGGGAAGGGACGGTGACTTAGATTCATTTAATACCACAATATTTCAAATACGCTGTGCACAAAGTTGACAAGAGGAAAGTTCAGAGAGGTCAAGAGCCTTGTGCAAGTTTACCATCTTTGATCAAGGCAGCCAGGGCTCAAATTCAGATTTTTGTGACTGAGGTTCATTACCCCACGTAGACCAAAGGAAACAGGGGTCCTGAGCTGGGAGTGGGGGAGAAGGAGTGCTGATGAGAGATCAGTAACTGTCTTTCACGTTATGTGTTAAGTCCCACTGTGTTCCCGGGGTCTACTGGAGCGTATGACCCATCATGGGTTCTAAATAGACATCTATTCCATGAATCCCTTAATGAGTAAATGAATGAGATAAAGGCAGCCAGAGACCAAGGGGAGAAACAGAGAATGGGAAAGAAAAGGTAGCACAAGGAAAGAAGACTATGACAGGGAGAGAACTGGGAAAGACAAGAAGAGGTACAGAGAATGGAGGACCCAGAGATTGTCAGAAAAGAGAAATGCACCAGACAGAGGGGAGGAAGACAAAAGAGATGGGAACATTTAGAAATCTTACGGGAAAGCAGAGAGATCCAAGCTGAAGAGCTCAGGAAAGAAGTCCAGGAGAGAAGGAGGCTGAGACAAATCCTGAGCTACTGGGGGAACAAGTGGTGGAGATGGGGGTGCCTTCCCTGCCCGGGGCATCATCCCAAACCCCATCAGGCAGGCATGGTGGGCAGTGTGCTCACACCTCAGGCAGGATCCATACGTCTGTCTTGAAGTATTCAGTGTGAGAAGATGCAGGGGAAGCACATACACACTAAATAAGGGCAAAAGCACCACCAACGTGGTTGTCACGATTTTCCAGAAACAACGAATGCAGAGATGTCTACCTGCCCCCATCATGTGCCTGAGTGTTCTCTCCACCTCCCTCTGCCCTTGCGCAGCTGGGCCTTCAAAGCCCGTTTCCAGGGTCCCCCCTCCACCTGTCCCCACCCTGCACTGCCATGTCTCCTGCTGCATAAAATGATCCTATTTGCTTTCACCAGCTGGGAGAGAGTGTGTGATGCGTGCAAACGGGGTGACGGGAGCATGCTGCACCTCAGCTGGAAGGATGGAGGACAAGCCTGCAGCTGCTGGTGGAAAGTAGCCTCAGAAAAGTAGGAGCAAAGGTTCCGGAAAGGCTGAGCTCCTGCAGAGGACGTGGTAGGCAGCTGAGTGGTGAGGACTGGCAATGCTGGGGCTACACACATCACTGCAACCAGCGCCCTGATGTCTCACAGAAGGGCCACCCTCCTACTGGCAGCAGTGCTGAGTGGCCGGCATCACAGGCAGGGGGGGACCCATGACGGGAAGCCCACTCCAGCCTGTCAGAGCTGCCTGGCGAGGTTCCTCACCCAGGACCTCCAGGGGGTTCCTAAGGCCCAGGCTGAGCCAGCAAACGATCCCACCACCCGTTCTTCCAATGCTCACCTTGTTGTATGTGCTCCTTCTTCCAGTTATTCATTCATTCATTCATTCATCAAGGGGATGAGGGGAGAGGAAGGGAACTGGAGACAAGACAGAGGACAGAGCACAAGGACCCAAGAGGTGCTTTTGCCGGGGACGGGGCGGGGGGTCCAGAGGGAAAGGAGCGGCTGGCTGTTCTTTGGGAGAGGGAGAGCAGAGTGGTGGGCAGCGTCGGGGGCCTGGGGCCTCTGTCCTGGAAGGTAAAGACCACAGAGGACACCAGTGCGGTTTCCCACAACTGAAAGAGGCATTTATTGTATTGAGAGTAGAGATTAGTGAGGGGGAGTTTAAAGCCCTGTAAGGAAGAGCTCTGGAAGATTAGCATGAGGGTAAGCTGCCTTGGGGCTCAGGAGCTCCCACCTGGGAGGCCTGCAGCCTGGGCCATGCAGATTCGGCAGCCTGCGTGGGGCTGTGAGTGTCCACCAGGACCAGGGGAGATTTCTCTGCAGCCTCGGGACAGGAGCTGCACAGCAGTTCGGGCCAACCCAGTTCCTGACCAATTACATGTGAAATTCTGTGAAAATCTTTTTTAGCTCAGCGTGTTTTGAGATTCACAAGAGTACATTCTGTATGGTTCCATTTATAAGAAACTCCAGAATGACTAAACTATTTTATGATGACAGAAAGCAGATAACCAGTGGCCTGGGACAGGAGTCTGGAGAATTAAAGGCAAAGTGGTGGGAAATAAAATTTTTGGAAATGTTCTGTATTTTGACTGTGGTTTATACGATTGCCAAAACGAAAACGTAACACTTTATTGTATGTAAATTGTACCTCAACAAGGGTGATTTTTAAAACTAAAAAAAAAAGAAAGAAAATTCTGTGAAAATCTTCATATGGCCTGATTAGTTACTCTTTTCCCCATTTTATGTAAGAGGACATGGAAACTCAGGAAGACTAAGCGCCTTGTCCAAAGAGTGGTAGAACGGAATTCAGACAGACGCCCACGTGCCTGTAACCGCAGCCCTATGTGTCTCCTTTACGATTTCCTATTCCTAATCTATAAAATGAGGAGAGCCCACTGGAAAATCTAGAAAGAGACAGAGTGGAGAGAGACAGAAAACCAACATGGCTCCAAACTAGCTGTGTGACTTTACATGAGTTACTTCACCTCTCTGATCTTCAGCTACAGTAGGGAAAACATGGAGACATACTACGACCTATCTCTAAGGAGTTCTTGGAAATTAGGTGAGTTCACTCATGTAATTCACACAGAGCAGTGCCTGACTCACAGGCAATGCTCAGAAAGCGTTACTACTGTGACTGCTGTTGCTACTACCGCTATTTCTGTTATTACTGCTCCTACGATTACTACTACTGATGCTGCTACTATTACTAGTACTGCTGCTACTATTATTACTGCTGCTGCTATGACTTCTACTAGTACCATTACTACCACTATTGTTGCTGCTACTACCACTACTTCTACTCTTCTGCCACTGCTGCTACTATTAAACTGCTGCTACTAGTACTGCTGCTGCTGCTGCTGCTGTTACTACTGGTACCGTACTACCAGACATAGTGTCCCAGGAGCTACAAAGACATGCATTATATCTGGGAGCGGGTGGTCTTCTGCAGGGTCAGAGCATGCGATCTGGAGTCAGGCCTGAGTGCACATGGCAACTCTGCTGTAGCTCGCCCTATAGCAAGGTCTGAACTTCATTTGCTCCTCTGTACAGTGGGAAAGGTGGGCACATCCCTGCATTCTCTAAGACTCAAAGGAGATAATTTGTGTAGAAGTCTTAGCCCTTTGCTCCTAGCAATGGGAGTTGATTGGGAGGATGTATTTATTGGGGAGATGCAGATGAGAATGGTGATCATAGATACTCCTCAGTGCACATTGTTGGATGAATTAAAAATGGTCCTTACACATGAGAAACTCCAGGGACACAGATGTGGAAGGAAATTGCACTCAGGAACCTTCTGGGTTGCCTGGATCCCTGAGTGCCCACCCAGCTGCTGCCCCGGCCCTGCAGTCAATGTGCCCACACCCTGTGGGTAGGCGGGGGCGGGGCAGAGGCACGGGGCCATGCCTTGTTCTCACACCTCCGGTCTCTGCTGAATATCGTCTCTTTGGTGACCTTCACCACATGGCTCGCCCCGGTGCCTCTCTCCCACTGTAACATGGGCTGGCTTCCTGACGTCTCTCTTCCGTTTCTAATGACATGTTTATTTGTGCCTGTTTGTTTGTTTTTAGTCCCTTTCTGTGCTAGACCCTAAGGTCCACGAGAGCAAGAACTAGGTCCGTTTCCTTCACCGCAGCATCCCCTGTGCTTTCCAGCATGGTTGGCACACAGTAGGTGCTTAATAAATATATGTTGACTCATGAATGAATAAGTGAACTCACATTTGTCTTTTAGAAAAGACAGAAGAAAAACAAACCCTATATATTGTTCCAGAGAACCGCAGCATCTGGGCACTGAGAGGTACTTTAGCAATTGTATTCTTAACTGCTCACCCAATTCTGACATTGCAGCTGCAGAAGCTGAACAAATGGCTAATATTAGCCAATATCTCCCCTTGAACGAAACTGAAAAGACAACCATGGGCCTCATTTGCTGGCTTGGCTTATTTACAAAGAGTCTGTTGGAAAGAGACCTGTCGTGGGTATTCTGGGACCTGAGTTCCAGTTCTGTCTTATTCATGGCATTGCAGGGTGAGCTGAGCAAAGCACTTACGTCTTGGGATGTTCGTCTCTCATGGTCAGCCAGGTGAAGCTGGATTATACAGATATACTTAGTATCTGTGCTTTGGGGCTCCATTGTATTTCCATCTCTGTATCCATTGTTCAAAGTATCAAGGCTGAAATCTCTTATCTACTTCCCCACAGGCACTGGAAGACAGCGGGCTTTCCGAGGAAGAGTGTGAACTAAGAAGTTAGAGGAACCTGGACTCCAGCCCAAGCTGATTGATCTGGACGAGGCTTTCAAACACGCATATCCTCAGTTTCATCATCTGCAAAATGGGGTCATGACACCACTGCATGTGGTATCTGACACAGAGCGTACGCCTAACAAGGTATCATCACACTTAGTGTTTTACTGATGAGGATATTCCAGATTTCTTGGTCTTGATATAACACATGGATCAGTGGATTTTTATTCATTCAGTTTACAGTTAACTAGTTATTGATTAAGAAATACAGTCACTGGGACCATCCTACGTATTATGTTATGTAATCCTCAAGTATCTCTCTACTTTAGAGATACTGAGCCCCAAAGAGTTTACTTGTCTTTGCCTAAGGTCATGCAACCAGTAAGAAGAATAATAGATTTTATTTTTTATAAGTTACCGTAATAATAGTTACCGTATTTTGATGGCTTACTATAGGTCAAGCATTGTGCTAAGTACTTCACTGCGCTAAGTATTTTATCGTTGAATCCCTATAGCAATCTGCAATGGTACATGCTTTTATCCCCCTTTTACAGATAATACAACTGAGGCTCAGAGAGTTCAGAAGATTGCCTGGGTGAACACAGCTAATAAGTAACCAAACTAAGATCAATCATGTTCCACCTCATTCCAAAATACCACCGAGCTAGGACTACAGATCTCTTCTCCTGGCTCTAAATCACCATCTTGCTGTGTTAGGTCGGGTTAGTTCTGTTCCAGACCCCTCAGAAAGGATGCCTCACTGGATGGTGGACAGAGTCCACCAGGAGATTACGGGACAAAGTACGTTGTAGCCTGTGAGGTGATATGCTCAGGAATGGAATCGTCTGTGTTCGTGTTAGAAGTTTAACAATGGGGAACAGAGTACAAAGGCCATGGCCTTCATGGTTCAGGGGTAGCAATGAAGATGGTGGTTGTCAAGAGCGGTTTCATGGGACAGGTGGTAGTCAGATGAGGACCTGAAGGCTGGTAGTGCTGTACACACCATGTTAGGGTAACCCCAAAGCCAGCCCCAACTCCTCTTCCCTTTGCTTCCCTACCCAGACTCCCTTGTACATAGCAGTCAATATTGGCCCAGTCCACGCAATGGAGTGTAAGAAGTCCCTAGGTGGAACTTTGCAAAAGATTCACCAGCATATGCCCTGCAGCCCTTCCTTCACTCTTCTGCTCCTGCGCCTTCCCTTCTTCCTGCCTGAGGGGCAGGTAAGGCCTGGAGATGCAACAGCCTTCTCATGACCATAGGGATAAAATCACAGCACCAGATGGGGAGATGGCAGGGCCTTATTCCTTAACGGCTGCCGACACAACAGAGTTTCATAGGAGACATATAAATTCTTAGGTGGTTAAACTCCTGTTCTACTTGCCATTGAAAGCATTCTTAACTGCCACAGGTGAGAATCAAATAGGTGGTGACACAAATAATTGGGCGGTGGGGCAGGAGAGAAAGGAGGTGAAGAAGCCACCTCAATTTGAGCCAAAATACATATGTATGTGGGCTCCAGGGAGAGGGGAATTTGCTTGCACAGAATGGGGTTCCCATGCTCTGCATTCCAATCCACCTGTTCCTCCAGCTCATGCTTGGCAGGGGATATCAAAGCCTGTGCCTGGCCCAGAGCGGGCATCCATCTACTCACATGGACAGCAGATCTCTCCCAAACACACTGCCAAGGGCTTCCCATGCGTAGCCTCATTCAGTCCTCCCAAGATAGCTGAGGGGTTGAGTGCTGTGCTATCTTATCCCCATTTTACAGATGAGAAAACTGAGGCACAGAAAGGCAAACACCACGTCCAAGTGGCTGACCTGGGACTCAAGCCCAGGCCTCACACGCTCTCAAGTCTGTGCTTTAACTGCCAAGCTATACCGCAAATCAATTGCCCGCCTCTCTCTGAAATCTGATTGGACCCACTGACACACAAAATTGTTCAGTCTCTTTTTTGTGGCCCGCATGCCTACCCTAATCTACATGGAATCATAATGTAATTGCTAACATTATAGACTTTTCCACGGGGCTGTGAGCGTCTGCTCAGCCAGGGAACAGACTTCATCCAGCTTCATAACCCAGAGCCTAATGTGTTCTCTGAATAAACTTCTGTTGAAAATAAGTTAACTAATTAAAGACAGAGGTCAGATTTGGCAAAACTAAAAAATGCTGTTTCCGAGCAGGACCGTGACAGAATAAAACCCAAGCACTGGTCACAGGAAATAAGAACGGGGTGATCCTGAACTTTCTAGATGATCGGTAGCTCTGCAGCCTCTTGCATTTTTGTGATATAAATTTTGATATTAATAAACTCTGCCTACATGTCTCACCTTTGTCTTCCACCTCGAATCCATCCTAAGATTTCTAGATGTGGCAGAATGGAGAAGCGTTGCTTTTGAGATGGTTCAAGGTGCTCTGCCAAGTCTGGAACACATCTTCTCTCTTTTTGCGAGAAGTATGCCGAGGAAAGAAAGAATCGTTACATTCTGAGCCAGATGAAGACTGTATACCTCATTTATAACCGAGGTAAATTGTATACACCCTCGAAGCTGGATTGATAAAGATTCCACAAACTTTGTTACCAAAATCTTAAAAAGCTGTGATGCGAGTCACGGGGAGCTACTTTGCATAAGATCTGTCACCTTGATCTGAACCGGAAACGAATTACTAAATATAAAATGCCATTTTGCTGTGATTCGTGGCTCTTTCAAGCTGACAGGCATCATAAAGTGATACGATCTTTTCCCTCTTTCTAAAAAACGAAGTCAAAGGGTGTGCTTCTCAGTTTCTTATCAACCTGAAGAGAGATCAGAGAGAATGCCTACAAGCCAACCATGAGGAATAGGTTTGTCTTTTCCACTTTCTGACAATGTTCGTATGCGGAAGAGAGTCTGTAATCCATGTGGTCCGTTTCTAGGGAAATGACAGCTCCAAAACCTAATCGTCTTTACTGTAGGAGGATGCAACTGGGTTTCTTTCCTTCCCACGAGATGGACTAATGATTATACTTGAAAATTAGAACATATTGCAACCAACCCCTCTTCATCCTCAAACACTTCTCGAATGTAATTGTAGCCTGTACAGATGACTTTCTGTTTATGTAAAGCATTTCTGATTGAGTTTATGCAAATGTCAAGGCATTCCTCGAGGTCTCTCAGGATGAAAAATATAGAACTATGAATGGTGAAGCTCAAAGGTGTACAACAGTCAGAAAACCAGAAACTAAAGCTTCGTTCTTAGTCTGAGTGTTCTCTGCAGTGAACGGAATGCATAAGTATCATCTTTTTATGACTCGGAGACGTGTACACCCTGAAGAGTTTCTAGCGATAGAGGGATTTGTAACTAGATATTTACACACAGTGGATCTGATACTGCCCAGGGCAGTGGCTGCCAACCCAGGTCGGTGGTGGACAAATCCATGTTAGAACTATGGCTCTGCTACTTCCTCATGGCCTTGGGCACTTAACTATTTCAAGCCTCTGCAGAGTGTGTGTGTGTGTGTGTGTGTGTGTGTGTGTGTTTCATTTGAAAACAGCCATAAAATAGTGTTTACTCCATAGAGTTATTTTAAGTATTGAATGAGATCATTAATCTCTTTTAATACATGACAGTACCTAGTGTCGTGGGGCAGAAAAAAGCAGTGATCAAATTCACATTATTGTTACTAACACAGGATGCAAATGATTTTCCATGAAGTGCTGTTTCATTGGTAAATGCTAAAACAAAATCTCTAGTGTTGTCAAACTTTCTTTCATGACTTTGCCCCTCCAGCTCAATTTTACATGTTTCCTTAATCACAATTTCTCCCACGGTGAGAGTTTCAGGAACCCAACCTGCAAGGGAGTGGATGGACCCTTAAGAGCTCATGGTTTCCCAGTTCATGCTTTTTAATCCCTATTCCCTTGGACTTTGTGACCTTTTACTCTCCTAGATCTGTAGCTCGGCATGTTTTTTCTCCTCCTCCTTCCTGCACTCATGTTTTCTCCAAAGATTGGTGATTCACAGGACGCTGTTCTTGGACCTCCTCTTATCTATATGCTCTCTAAATGATGGGGTTTCTTTTTGACTTTAGCCAATTAATGCCAAGTCCAGAGCTTCTGCCTGACTTCAGTCTCTTGTATATTTACTTTCCTGTTGGGCTTCTCAGACTAACTATTCCATTAGCACCTCACATGCCATATATCCCCCATTGTCATTCCTTACCCTTTGTCCTTGTCATCTAATGCAGGTAATAGAAGCCACATGAAGCTGATACCTAGGTTAGAAGTCAGGGAGTCATCTCTATCGGTGCTTCTCCTTCACCTGTCGTATCCAATCAGTCAAAAAGTCCCATCAATCCTGCCCTCTGAAGATTTCTTTAATTTATCCAACCTCGTGATAGGCTAGGATAGGAAAGAAAATGAGTGCATTGCATGCAGTAAGGGTAAGTATTGTGTAGTATATTTGGTTCAATTGTATATATCTTTGCATGTATTTGTGTATGTGTGTGCATATTGGAGCATGATGTCAAATGTATTTTTTACAGTAAGTCATGGGACAGGGCAGTTTAAAAAGCACTAATTTAAGCCCTTCCTTATCGAACATATTGGAGCCCAACTGACTAGAATTATCCATAACTCTCTCTTTTCTCTTCCTATGAAGCCCTTTCACATAATGAAATAAAATAAAATAAAGTAAAATTAAATTAAAAAACCACTCCCTGGCATGTTTCCTCATAACAGCACTTCAGTTGCATCACCCTTAGGAACACAGAGACCAGCCTGTGTTCACAGCCCCTCCCCAAGGTTTGGAGCAATCTGTCCCTGTAGAATAGAGCCATGTGCATTCTGGAGGTGACTCAGTTATCTGAGGACAGGAGTCCCTGCCTTCAGAGAGATTTCTAATAACGGAGAGTGATATAGTAAAGACCTCCTGGTAGACTCTGGGAGAATCAGAAAGCCCATTTTCCATGGGTGACCCCTGTACACATTGAGTTCTTGGAGAATTTGATGAATGAATCCTAATACACCCCAAAGGTCCACACACTCACACAAAACCACCCACATGCAATTTTATCCTTACACCCTCAGCATTTTATTTTTCTTCTAGGTCAATGTTTTTTTAAAGCATTTTCAGTAGCAGAGTACTTTTTTTCAAAGGAAATCTTTACCAATACCCCAACCTATGAAATGGGTGAAAGCAATAAATGGGTTCCTAGGGCATTTAAATATTCATTGTTTGATGGGGAAAAATAACTATAATAGTTGTTTTTTATTAAGAGCCCCTACCTTCAGAGCCTGGCTTGAAAAATTAGTCCTTGAAAAACTATGATGGGATAGATGTTATCTCTGGGTGGGATTATGTATGAGCAGTGTCTTCACTGTAAGCTGTACACCACTGAAGTATTATTATTAGTTGTACTTCTACTGTCTTTAGCTGAACAACCTTGGGCAAACCATTCAGCTTTGGGGAGCTCTAGTTCCCATCCATGAATCACTAGGATCAGACTGAAGGATCTTCAACTTCCTTTATATTCCATGTGTCCTTAGAACAGATATGAGCTCTGTTCTTCACACCAAGGTGCTGATGCTGGTTATAAAGCTGTGGTCCATGGTGAAGTTTGTAATCACCACTGCAGGTTTTTCCTAGGTGGTTGATTTTATGATCCACTCAAAGAGGCTCCAGGTGTCTCTTAAGTCGTTTTTCCAATATTTAACTGTACAACCAGGAAACTTATTTTCACATGTATCAATGAGTTCTTGTAATAATAATAGCAACCATAGCAATTTGTTTTAATACGTGTAAATCTACAAATGCTTATAGCTATTATTTCCTTTGATTCTCACAATAATCCTACGTCTGCATTTTAAGAGGGTACAGATGTAGAGAGGAAAACGGATTTGCTAATGTCTGTTAGCAAGAAGCTGGAGCTGTGATGGGGTGTCAGGTGGGGGCCACAGCTTGGGAAGCCTTGGTATCAGGCTGAGGAGTTTTCATTTCACTGGGTCCACACGTTACCAAGTCCAACCTCATACTGCATGCCATACAACAGGCCACTACATTGAGAGACCAGCTGTTAGGGCAAGGAATAACGACTTTATTTAGAAAGCCAGCAGACCGAGAAGTGTGGTGGACTCGTGTCCCAAAGAATCATCTTGCTTGGGTTTGGATTCTAGTTTCTTTTATAGAGGAAAAGGGGGAGGGAGGTGAGGAGGGAAAGTAAAAAAGGTAATAAATTGTTGCAAATATTTCCTAGTTCTGGCCAGACTCTGGAAGGGATGTGTTAATTTCTTCTTTCCTGCAGCCATTCACAGGTAGACCTGTTTCCTGTGAGTTAAACTAAGGTATTTTAGCTTAATGCTCAGGCGTGGGAGTCAGGGTTCCCAGAGATGAGCCATTAAGTATACTTTAAGCTATGGGCAACATCCCTTTAGAGATTAACTTGTAGCAAATGCAATAGAATACAAAGGTTAAAGGAAAAGAAAGAGATCCAATACGGAGTCAGATATGTTCTTGCCTATTACACACAGCCCTGATGGAAGAAAGAGGAGAGTTACCTGATCAAGGTAGAGAGGTACAGGCCAGGTGATGGACACCTGAAGGACCCCAGAGCGATCCTTTGACGGCTGCCTTGAGGTGGTGGCAGCAGGGTAGACAGAGGAAGCAAATACAAGAGAGCATTTCACTCTTATCTCTCAGGGAATCCTGAACCCTGCAACTGAAACCTCCTTCTTTAGTATGGCTCATGAAAAAACACAGAATAGCTCCAAACTAAATACCCGTCTCCCTCTGAACGTTGAGTTCCAGAGGGCAGAAAGATTCCCCTTCTCACCTACTCTTTCTTCATCGAAGCTTTCCCTCTGGGCTCCCTTTCCAGCCCTCCAGCAGTTCTCATGAGTATTAAATACATTAGAGTGTCTTCCATTCCCCGCCTCAAGCTGGAAACCAGAATCTAAGAGTCACGAGAAGGTTTAGGTCCGTTTTGTGGAGCTGCCAAATCTGATGGGCTAAGTTTTCATTCTCTTTATGTTATGTATTTCAAAGGTTCATATTCATTGAACTGTGAAAACTGCCCTGTTCCCAAGTTATATAAAAGGACAAAAGCTGCATTGTCGGCAGCAGAATTTGGCCTAAGTCTGAAAAGTAACTAAGGAATAAAATGATCTTGGATTTCTTAGGGATCCTACAGCAATGAGGCAGCAGGTGGAGGGTGGGTGTCTGACCACATGGTGGCAGAGCTGAAGGCATGAGAGACAGATCTGAAGATACTCCAGAACTTGCATGAGGCTCTTGCGTTGTCTTCATGTAACTTTTGCCTTGGAAAGAGAAGCAGGACATATACTACCATATTTACTTCTCTGGTGTTGCCACAATAGGGATACATTTCAGTGCTCACCCCATCAGACACGTTCAGTATGTTGTGTGGGAATAAACAAAGACCAAGCAAATGAGAATAAGCAAAGGATGCTTTTTGCAGAGACTCAAAGGCAGACAGAGGAGTGAGAAAGCTTCATAGCAGAAAAAAAGGGAAAGCTTCAGGGATGCCTTGATTGGAAGCTTTGGGCATGGGAAAGCTGTAGGTGGTCCAACTAGCTGACGGACTGACACGTAGAAGAAACTCCAAGCCTCAAGGCTTGCACTTGGGTGAAGAGCTTCCAACAGTCAGGACTGCCTGAAAATGGGATGCTTCTGACATAATGCAAACATCAGTGGGAGGTGAAGGATTTTCTGGGTACTTGGCCTCTGCAGTCACCCTGCTGCCGTGACACAGGCTGCATCTGAGGAATGCTAACCCCCCTCCTTGGGCCAGTTCAGGGCATGGTTCTGCCTAAGGCAGTGGTTCTTACATCTGGCTCCATGTTTAAAGCTCTGGGGAACTTTTAAAAAATGATACCCAGCCCCAGGCAAGAGAAATCAGAATTTCTCAGGATAGCAAGGGGTCATTTGTATTTCCTAAGAGCTCCCCAGATAAATCTGATACAAACCCCACGGGGTTAAGATGTATCTTCCCCGAACAGTATCATTGGTGTAAGAGGAAATGAGAAGGTCATTCAAAGGGAAAATGAAGCAGTTTTCTATTGTATAATAAGATCAATAGGAAATAATTAATCCCAAGGGAGCTAGTCACAGTAAGATAGAGCAAGCAATTGGCCAGTATAAGCAGGGTCTGTGGCACTAATTTTGACTGTACTGTATCAGAAGAACTGAAGTTTTGTTTTGGCAAGGAGATGCAGTGCTCTGTTTCAGTAAAGTATGTCACACAGCTCAGTGGGAATAGAATGTCTGTACGCTTTCCCATGTAACAGGAACTGTGTTCATAGCCAGCCCTTCAGTTCTCCAGGACTATAATACAGTGTTAGGTTGTTTTGCTAACAAAAGTAATTGATAGATATTAAAGAAAACATAGAGCTATAGGTAAGTATAAATATTAAAAAATATAAAGGAAAGCATAAAGAAGAAAACAGGAGATTTTCTCTAATCCCATCATACAAAACTAGCCATTTTTAGAGTTTTGCTATAATATATTCAGAAAACACACACTGATTTATATGCACACACATATAAATATACATCTGTCTGTCTATCTAAACTTCTATTTATTTACCTGTTTATTAGACTCTGTACTAAGCACTTTTGATGAGTTATTTTTTGAAACCTCAAAACAGAAGAGATTTTTTTTCACCTAGGATGACAGTAATAATATTTACCTCATGGGATTGTTGTGTGTTAACATTAGGTAATACACAGAAAATGCTTAGAACAGTGTCTGACATATACTAAAGTCTCAGTAAGTGTTATAAAGAGAGAGGAAGGAAGAGAGAGAGAGAGAGGGAGGGAGGGAGGACATTTGCTGGAGTTAGAAAGATGGGAGCTTACAGCTGGGTTTCTTAACTGACTGCTGACATGTGGGCTGGATATTTCTTTGTTTTTATTTGCCGGGGGGTGGAGTGCTGTTCTGTGTTTGGTAGGGCGCTTGGCAACACCCCTGGCCCCTTCCCAATCAATGCCAGCAACAGTCTCCTCCCCAAGGTATGACAATCAAAAATATCTCCAGATGTTGCCAAATATCTCAGGAGGGGGAAAAAATCACCCCCAGTGAGAAACACTGACCTAAAACCATCATATTCTAATTCCTGTTCTTTCAGTGAAAAACTATATTTTAAACAAACGCACATGTAGTGAAACACAAATGAGATCCAAATATACATACGATGTTATATTCTGCCTTTTCACTTAACATCACGTTGCAGTAATTTTCCCACGTCATTAAACATTCATTATAAATGTCATTTTCAGTGACTGTATTATATTCCATTTTTTGAATGTACTGTCATTATTTTAATGACACGCTACTGTGAAGTAGGTTGTTGCCACATTTTGCTGTTATCGCAAGAAAACTCGTCCTCCAAACACACACACACGTGCACACACATGTGCACAAATATACACTCAAGTGTAAACATATCCAGTCCACATTTTCCCTTCTTTTCCTTGGGTAAATTTCTCAGAGCAAAATGACTGGAACAAAGTAATTAAGATCCTGAAGAGTCCTGATAACTACTGTCAAGGCGCTTCCCAAAACGGCTGTCCAAATTCACACCCCACCAGCACTCAGGTCAGCATCTGAACTGCGCTAGGTATGGACGGCAGCATGGTTTTGATTTGCACTAAATAAAGGGGTTCTTTTATCCTAAACCTCATAAAGGAAAAAAATGAGGAGTTAAAAATAAGATAGGACTCTTGTTATGGAATGAGCCAACTCAGGGCCACCAGCCGGGATGGATATCTGATTCCCGTCCACTCAGGGAGTAATGGCCACGTCTTACATAAACTGAGTGAGTTCCTTTTGTAATATTCTAGAATCCTTGCAGTAGGCAGACACTCTGCTGCTTCACTTCTACATTTTGGTGGAAAACTTTTAGAAACAGAAAGGGAGCCTTGTTCTGCTCTGGACAGATACACGATCTTGCATCAACTATTGGAATTTCTAGGCTCCAGTGTCCTATTTGCATACGGGATGTGGATCTGAGCTTCTCTGCGGACACATCTGGCCCTGATGTTCTCGGACTCTCTGACTCCAAGCCCTCAGTTATTCTTAATATTCCTGTGAATATCACATGGGTTTCTTCAACAGTGTAACCAAAGGCAGAGTAATTGAGCTAATGAAAAAGACTGACAAATCCAAATGGGCTTTCAGCACAGCCCGATAGAGCCGAGCATACACTTTTCAGATTGGCTTCTGATAAGTGTTATGGGCTGAATTGTGTCCCCCTAAACTCCATATGCTGAAATCTTTACCCCCAGCACCTCAGCATGTGACTGTGTTTGCAGACAGGGTCTTTAAAGAGGTAATTAAGATGAGGTCATAGGGATGGGCCCTAATCCAATCTGACTGGCATCTTCTAAGAAGAGATTAGAACACAGATGCACACAGGAAAAACCACGTGAAGACACGAAGAGAAGATGGCTACCTACAACCCAAGAAGAGATGCCTCAGAAGACGTTAAGCCTGCCAACACCTTGATCTCAGACTTACAGCTTCCAGAGTTGTGAGAAAATAAATCTCTGTTGTTTAAGCCGCCCCCTCTGCGGTACCTTGTTATGGCAGCTCTAGCAAACTAACATAATAAGTGATGCAATTTCAGAGACGTTCACTGAACACTGTCTTAGCCTGAGCCTCTATTTTAGGTGCTGTGGAGAAGAAACAAAACATTGTTCCTATCCTTCAAGACTTAGAGTCAAGAAGAGAAGATTTTTGAAACATGCAATTATCTAGGATGTTAGACATAAAGTTAAAAAATGTTTACTATAAACTGTGTCCAAGGACTTCAGGGCAAGGAGACCAGCTTGGCAGCAAGCATTACACGGCACTTAGTACGTGCCAGGCACTGTTCTAAGTGCTTAACATAGAGCTAACTCAATTCTCAAAATGCCTTTCTTAAAGTGGCATCATCATTAAACAACTTGCCCAAATCCCAGAGCTAGGAAGTAGAAGAGTTGAGAGATGGATGCCACTAATCCCACTAGCTGGAACCAGAGACTGTGGGCTTAAAGGCTGGCCAAGCTGCTTCTCCTTAGCTGGGGTTAGGAAGAGTCTCAAGAAGGGCAGATCCCCCAAACAGACCGGCTTGTGAGTTACGCTAGACAATCTGAACGTAACCAAGGGGGCAAGAGGCTACCGATGCATATTGAGCAGGGGACCCACATTATCAAAAGTGAACCTTAAGAAGATGAATCTTGTAGCAGCAAGTAGGAGTGAGGAGGCACCCCAGGTAGAGGAACAAAGGTCAATGGTTAACAGTCATGCAGGCTTGCCGCATCTCCACAACGATGGGACAGAAACTGTGAGATAAGTAACCAATCTTTATGGAGCTTGGCACTGTGTTTTAATCCTCACACTAACCCAGAAAGGGGGCCATTGACGTCCAAGTTAGCAGATAAGGAACCCAAAGCAGTGGGGAGTTAGATGCATTGCCCAAGAGTTCACAGCTTGTCAGAGACAAAACTGGGATTTAAACCCTTATCCATCAGAATCCACAGTCCTTATACTTTCTAACATCCCCGTGCATAAGCGGGCATCCAGCTCCTGCTTGCTGAGATGGGGCTGGAATAGTTACCACAGTGATTGGAGATGGGTCCTGCGTGAGACAGGCAGAGAGAGGCTTCCAGTTTTCCCTTTTCTTCTACAGCACGTGCAGGGTTAACCAGCAACGAAGGCATCGTGCACCGCTGTTCTTTGGCTGGCTGGCTGCAATCTGAGTTTCACTCCGGCATCGAGTAAAGGCCCCTGGGAGACCTGCTGTGGCTACAGACTTTCTGCCAACCGGGAGGAGAGGAGTTTTGCCCCTGAAAGAGGCCGATACCCTTCAAGCCTGCGCTATGGAGTCTTCATTTGCATTTGGAGCCCCTGATGCTTCTTCCAGAATCACAGAGGGAAGCTGGTATCTGTTGAGAGGAAAGTGGTGTAGAGGGAGCTCTGGGCTGGATTATAGCTCTTCAATACACACACACACACACACACACACACACACACACACACACACACACACACAGAGGAACATGCATTGAATAACGTACTATCATAGAGCGCTAAGGTAAGTTGGAGGCACAAAGTTCATTTCTTCTCTCAGAAGATAATCTTTATGGAGTAGTAGGTACTGTGTCATTTGTCATGGGATCATTAGTGATACTAGATTCTGGGTAAATAAGTAAAGAGACTCATATGATCGTATGATGTAATGTTATCACAGGAGCAGTAGAGCAACATCTTTGCCATATTCTGTCGGTTACGAGTCATCGCAAGCCCTGCCCACACACAAGGGGAAGCGGTTATATAAGAACATGGAAACTGGGAGATGGGGTTAGAGGGACACCTTTAAGTCTGCTCAAGACAGAAGCAGAAAAGATACATGTATTAGTCAGGGTTCTCCAGAGAAACAGGACTCATAGTCTGGAGAGAGAGAGAGAGAGAGAGAGTAAGATATTAAGGTTTATTATAAGGAACTCACTTAGGTGATTTTGGAGACTGAGGAATCTCAGGATCTGAAGTAGGGAAGCTGGATACCCAGAAAAGCCAGTGGTGTCAGTTCCAGTCTGAAAGCCAGCAGACTTGAGACTCAGGGAGGTTTTGGTTCCATTACAAAGGCAGGAAAAGGTTCATGTCCCAGATCAAAGCCTTAATGCAGGAGGAGTTTCCTCTTACTCATGAGAGGGTCAGCCTTTTTGTTCCATTCAGGCCTTCAACGGATTGGATGAGATCCACCCATACTAGGGAGAGCAATCTGCTTTCCTCAGTCTATCAATTCAAATGCTAATCTCACCTCAAAACACCCTTGCAGACACAACCAGAATAATATCTGACCAAATGCCTGGGCAGCCTGTGGTCCAGTCAAGTTGACCCATAAAATTGTCACAATAACACCTTTCAGGTTAGAGATAAACCTGTGAAAAAGTGAGGAATAGTCCTGGACCAGGGTGAGGCAAGCTAAGTGCCCAGGGTATACAGTTTAAGACAGCCCTAATTCTTAGCGTTGTCCAAGGGCAGGGGTGGCACCTAAGGGTGATGGCCTCTTTCAGTTTTACACCCCTGATTCCTCACTCACCTCACCCTAGCCAGGGCCCTGGTGAGAATCGGTGAAAGAACTCACAGGTGGAGACTGTGCATCTGTCAGTGTGGCTGAGGAAAGGGGGTGCGTGGCTCATGAGACAGTCAGGAGATTTCGGAGAGCTGAGGGCAGCCTTTGATGACTCTGGCCTCTCCAGATGGGAGTGCTGGGAACATGCCCCTCAGGACCCCACACATGGGAGGGACCAACCAATTGCCCAGGGCAAATACAAGCAGTACCCCCTCCTCTCACCACCTAGACTTGCAAGAGAGACACTGCGAGGTTCAAATTAGGTAGTAGTAAAACTCATCCACGATAGCCAAGACATGGAAAAAAGCTAAATGTCCATCAACAGATGAATGGATAAGAAGATATGGTACATATACACAACAGAATACTACTCAGCCATAAAAAAGAACAAATCTAAAATATGACACAAATCAACCTATCTATGAAACAGAAACAAAACTAGGGACATAGAAAATAGACTGGTGGTTGCCAAGGGGGAGGGGGTAGGAGAGGGTAGTAGTGGGAGTTTGGGATGAGCAGATGCAAACTGGCATATATAGAATAGATAAACAACAAGGTCCTACCGCATAGCCCAGGGAACTATATTCAGTATCCTGTGATAAACTGTAATGGAAAAGAATATGAAAAAGAATATATATGTATAACTGAGTCACTTTGCTGTACAGCAGTAATTAACACAACATTGTGGCCCAACTCTACTTCAATAAAAAATAAATTAAAAAAAAAGAAAGCTTACCCACAAAGGAATGGTAGTTAGACTTCACAGTAGACTTTACTTCCCAGCGATAGATGTCAGGAAAGGGGAAGTATCATCTTGAAAGTGCTGAGGAAAAATGACTGATAATCTAATAAAAAGAAAACTAAACAATAGCTATCGACTTTTGAGCACTTAGTATGACACCCTGGAGTCTGTACTCAGCAGAACAATCATTTCGTGAGAGTGAAGTGCAGACTTTCAGACACCCAAAGAATTCACTAAACATTGGCTCTCAATAGAAAACAAAATCTGCAGGACGATGGGTAGGGATGGAGAAAACAAAAGTGAAAACAAAACTGGTAAAATAATTGCTAAATATATTTAACAATTATTATTTAAATAATTATTTAATAATTATTATTATTTAACAATTAAGAAATTGATAATAATGACTACTTTGTGTTTTTAAGATGGTAGAATTAAAAATGATAACAAGAAAGATATAGAATATTTAATAAGTAAAGTGTCTGAGATAATTTGTTCCTCTTGAAGATGACTGAGATACAGAGTACACTTAGACTTGTTAGAAAAATGATTAGTTGTGTGTAGATATTGGAAATAAATATGAACAAAAGAAAGAATAAAAATATTCATCATCACACACCTACTCTGTGGGAAACTCTGTTCTATGCACTGATGATACAAAAAAACAAGACAGAAAAGTCTCTTGACACGTGGATCTATTAATTTAAACTGCAATGTGTTCTTACAGTAACTACAGTTATTTGTGACAATGCTGAGACACCCACTCCAGGTTTTCTTTCTAGAAATAGGAGGTGCATATAAACCTTAAACAGGGCCCTGCTGGTCGTGGAGGAGAAAAAATGAAAGTCTTCTTGATGAGAATCTCAATTCCACTGTCCTTAGCAATTACCATACCTGACATGACACAAGTCTTCTCCCCATGACTTTAACGCGAAAGGTCATAAATGGCTGAGCTGTAACACACGACACAACTGAACTCTGGAAGTTAAGAGGTGAGCCAGGCCAAGCAGGTGTGGGGTGGGGGAGAGGGGCGGACCGTGGGGAAAACCAAAGCACAGAGTGGGCTCAGGTGACCAGATGTGGATTCAAGCTCCATCCTTTCCTCTGAGCTGCGCAACCTTGAACAAGTTAGTTACCTTCTCTGAGCCTCAGCTTCCTTGCATGCAAAAATCACCAATTCATGAGGTTACTATGAAAATCAGATACGGTAAAGGACACGATCACCCTGTAGGAGCTCTCAGCTGATTGATAATAGGTGTCCAAATGCTGATCTGAGGCCCCTCAGGTACGATTTATATTTCTCTCAGTGTGGTTTAAGCCCTTGGAGGACATGTGCTCGTTCTTATGTATGTTTGTATTCCTTAGTATTGCGCGAAGAAGATGGTCATTTCTTCAATATTCCCTAATTGAAGTAAACGAGATGAAATTAGATTGGATTGGCAATCTTGACACAATACAATTAGAACGCATTAAGGGCTGGTTTTCTTGGCTTTTAGAGAAATATCATAGAAATTCAGAGAAGAGGGAGATTAAAGTAGGCTAACCAAGCATTTATTGGAGACGTGTTTTATTGAACTTCTGTTCTGTACCCGACATTATGTCAGCTCTTCTCCCAAGCTTTATCTCATTAACTCCTAACAACACACTGAGGAAAAGTACTATTACCTTTATTTTACAAGTGAGAAGCCAGGGGTTCAGACAAGCAAAGTACCCCAAGGTGACCATGGGAAAGCAACAAGGACAGGAACAAAGTAAGAAGCCAGCTCCCTCTGTCCCCATAGCCCCCTCCCCTCCTTGTCCCTCAGCCCCAGGCTGGAGCTGCGGGAGGCCACCTCTGCTTGCTTCCAGTTATTTCTTTTTTGTTTCTTCTGCTACATTGGCTGAGCTGCACTCACCATGCCCATTTTCAATTATAGCCTGCGTGCCTGTGCTTTGAAAAACATAATTTATTTTCCCAGTCAGACCAAATAGAAAACACAATTGAGTGTTTAAATACTAATTAACCTTTCACAGCTGCATGGCTCGCTCTCTCATTCTCAGCAAAAATGCAGGACAATTCTTGACACGGCTTCTTCCTTGAGTCCACCACGTGGAGGTCTACTGCAGATGGCTAGGAGGACCTCCACACTTGAATTACACTCCTTTAGAAAGAAGAGATGACCATGGGTATGGTCAATAATGTGCTTTTCTCTCTGCAGTGAGAATTCTAAGCTTCCTTCACCATAGAGTTTGCATGGTCTATTCCAAGGATGGCTCCGCTGAGGTCCCCATAGACATCATTCCCATTGGCCATATTACCTCCCCCTGTCTGAAGTCTCTAGTGGTTGAAAGGGCATGGGCTTTGAAAGCAAACACTCTGCCCATTTAAATGAACTTCATGCACCACTCAAACCAGCTTAAAGTTTATTTCAGTCATCACTGCTTATCAGCATCATAATTTTCTTATGCTGCTTCCCATCACCCACTCAGCAGCTCCTTCTCCTTCAGCCTTCCTACTTTCATAGCTGTCTCCTCCAGTTTGGGGCCTCACTCAACATCTAGATTCCTGCATTGCCACTTGACTGGAGTAGTAACACCTTGAACTTCAAAACCTTTCTAGACTATGACCATTTGCCTCTCTCCCCAGTCTGAGTGCCACACTCAGAAAGCCCTCCTCGATCCTCAGTACCATTCTTTGATGAAACTTAATGACACATTTAATTTCGGACGCACTGAATTTACAATGTTTGAGGAGATATTCTAAGGAGATACAACCGGATATGTTGGTTCAAAGCTCCAGGAAGACAGGGCAGAAGACAAGAAGATAATGGTGTCATGGAAGATAGAGAAAAGTAAGGGATTTCTAGAAGAAAAGAGTGGTAAATGGAATCAGATGCCACAGAGGAGCCCAATAGAGTGATAAAAGGATGTGTTCATTAGATTTAGCCACAAGGAGGCCAATGTTTTTCTTGTCAGGTACATTTATATGAGTTGGAAGCCAAAGTCCCCAAATTGCGACGACTTGAAGAGAGAATGAGAGGAGAGAATGTTGAGACAGAAAGATTACATCTTGATTTCAAATAACCTAGCACAGAACCTGACACCCAGCAGGCTCTCGAGAGATTAGTGTTGAATGAATGAAAATGGAGGAATGAGCCAAAGTAGAGGGCAAGGACCCCAGTGCTTTACCTTGAGAAAATGGCCTGAGGATTTTGCTCTCAGAAGGAGTCCACAATCCCTCCCCACACCTTTCCCCTTTGTAACCATTTTGAAGTCTACAAGTCTGTTTCTGTATTGTAAATAAGTTCATCTGTATAAGTTTTTTAGATTCCACATATAAGTGATATATGATATTTGTCTTTCTCTGACTCCACTTAGTATGATAATCTCTAGGTTCTTGGGATTAACATATACACACTGCTGCCTATAAAATAGATAATCAATAAGGACCTACTGTATAGCACAGAGAGCTCTACTCAATAGTCTGTAATAACCTATATGGGAAAAGAATCTGAAAAAGAATGGATATATGTATAACTGAATCACTATGCTGTATGTCTGAAACTAATACAACATTGTAAATCAACTACACTCCAATATAAAATAAAAATTAAATTTAAAAAAGAGTCCACAGTTTAGTTAAAAATATATAAGTATACAGGCAACACTTACAATATGACTTTTTAAATGTGTACAATTACTTATTAAATTGTGGGTAACATATTGAGGCATGAGAACAAGGGGCTGTCTGTGTGCTTCCTTTGCAGACAAAAGGGTGAAGTCTTCTTGGTGATCTAATCTTCAAGTCAGAATCCTGCTTGACTAGTGTGTCAAGAGATGGCATGTTTCTCATTATTAATTTACAATTAACAAATCCTCTGGAGACTTATATTCATTCATTCATTTATTCAACAGATATTGATTGAGTTCCTACAATGTATAAATCAGAATGTTCACCTATCAGGTGACGGTGACCAGGTCCTATGAGGAAAACCAGAACGTGTGCATTTCTTGGGTAGAACATGTGCTCTCTGGAAACAAAATTACACCGAGGCCCATATTACTAATCCGACAATTGCCGCCAGCATTGATTTGGAATGAGGGGAGTTAGTTGGGTAAAATCTTAATTACTATAGACTTAGAGCAATGGTAGACCAATGGCTCCATTTTTGCCATTGATACTGACTTTCCCAGTTGACCAGATTTACATGTGGCAGGTTCATCTCCCTTGGATGTTAATAGAGAAATTAAAAGCCATTCTTTTACGAATTTCTTTTCATTGAAGTGCTAACTTTTATTTTTAACAACAGACTATATACCATGCACGATGGTAGGAAATGTATATTTACTCACTCACTTCTTCATTCATTAAAAGCATAAATAATGGGCCAGACACTAGGAAAGTCAATTTCTATTCAGAGACTCATTCAACAGATTATATACCAAGCACCAACTACGTGTGTATCTCTATTAACTCATGTGCCCCTCACAAAATGAGGTGTCATTATACCCATTTTACAGATGAAGAAACTGAGGCTTTGGAGACCCCAAGCAGCTTTCTCAAAGCCCATCTGGTAAGTGGACAGGTCAGATCTGAGCCCAGGTTAGCCCGGCTCCAGGGCTTGTCCCCACCGTAACTCATGATCCCTCCTCACATCTTCTATGACTGCAGACATCGCTCTTGCAGGGACTGGGAGAGTTTAACACGGAGCTCTCAGCCCAGAAGCCAGCATCCTGGGAACCTCTCACTCAGCCCTGGTGCTGTTGTTTCTGATGATACACTTCTGGGTGGGCTCTGGCTCCAACTCCACATCAAGTTATCAGGGACCATTCATTTTGCAGCATTTTCCAACCCGCCTTCCGATCCACTTCCAGGGCTGATCACACAAAAATCTCCTGGGCCAGGATGAAACTCAATCCGCCCATGGCCCTTCTCACAGGCAGCAGACAGGAGCTGGACCTCTCCAGGGACTCCTACCTCAGCATGGCCGCAGGCCATCCTCGGAGACAAAGCAATTACTTTGGACACGGGGGATGGATTTTGGTGAATGAGGAGGTGCACACTTTGGAGGAGGTACAAAAAGCCTGTTACATCTCTAGGGGCAGCGCAGGGCAGAGGTGAGAACACGGCAACCAGAATCAAAAGCAGAAAATGGAGATCAAGATAGTTATTGAGCACGGATTCTATGCCTGACAATGTGCTGGAGGGAGAGTCACGCAAGAGGTGGTCCCTGCCCTCAAAGAGTCCACTGTGTCCTGTAGTGTCTGCGGAACTAGACGCAGCAGCAAATAACCACCACCTGGGAGACTGGAGCTTTCAGAGAACCAGTCCAATTCTGCAGGCCGCCCCCAGCGCACTGTTCTGAAACTCTCCTCGTGCAGACTCAAAACACGCTCTGAACCTCACTGTTAACAACGGGTAATGGGTATATGACCAAACACACCTCCTACGCTAATAAAATATAATGCTCCAATCAAGCAATAAAATTGCCCATTCATGTACATTTTTATATCTCCCTGTATAATAAAAAGAATCACATTCCCCTAAGAAGAATTTCTTAAGTCAGTGGGCCAAGCCCCTCCCCTACTAGTCCACTGATTTCACAGATAACCTCCTAGGGGGCACATGCAGAGGAAGGTGGAAGAAGGAGGAATCTTGGTTTGGGTTTCTATTCCTTTGTGCTACAATATGGTTTAATGGTTTAAATCTGAGGTACCATGATCCCTAATTCCTCCTGGGACTCATCTAGGGAAATGTGCAGGAACAGTCAGGTAAAATTCATTTCTTCTTCCTCTCCTTTTCTTCCATATACTACAAGTTCAATGTCTCAGCTCTCTTTCCATTGCACCTGGCCTGTCACATTAGTACACAATTTGTTTGTACATGAACTGCTTGGAGAGTGGTTTTGTTCCTCATCAAAAATTGGGTTGCAGTCTTTGTCAATGTGTATGGACAGGCTGCCCAGACATCTCTTCTTCCCCATAAAATAGAGGCCGGGACATCATGAGGGTCTCACTCTGGATCTCCAGCCCCAGAAAAGAGAGGGTAAGACACAGGATGAAAACAGGAACACGGCTGAGGTATGGAATTTCCAGGAGATAATATTTTTCTAGCTTTTTCATGCAAGAAAACTAGTAAAATTTGTATTTGACACATTGTATTAGGAGACTAGGATTCTTAATAAACACGCAGGCAATCCCTGTAGGCATTTACAATAATCTTCAAACAACTCAAAAGTTAAATATATGAATGAAGGGAATGGGGAGGGTGGGGACAATGCTTCCTGAACTTTTGTTTTTTAAAAAGAATATTGGGTCCATAAATGTATAAAACAGAAAGGCAATGGATGAGGGGGGACTGATTTTTGCCTAGACCGGGAGGCTCAGTGGTTACTCTGGAAAAGTGCTACCATTTTCTTGTTGGACGAGCAGATGAACAAGAGGGTGGCAGGGCAAATTCGGGGAAGTTTTCCTAAATTCTTTTGGCACCTTGGGAGTTGAGAGTGTTTTATTCTGGTCCATCATAACCGTAAAGTTATTGTGAGGTCCCTGATCCGGACACACATATTCTTTGTGAACGGCAGAGTCTTCTCTTGTGAAGTCACTGTCATTGTTGTTTCAGTGCCTGAAATCATTGGAGTTCCAGAGCTCTCTTGGTGTGTCACCTGGGCAGTTAGCACTTAAGAGTGTCCTTGCATCATTCCATGCTCTGCTGAAGCCATCTTGGAACAGTAAACACTGTCTGAATAAGGGGTGCCGCATTGTAAATGTTTTATCCCAACCCCACGAATTCTGTAGCTAGTCCTGCCTTGACCAGCCCTGGCAGGGAGAAGGGGCCATCAGTCTGGGGAGACAGCAGAAGATCCTATAAGCCAGGGGAGGGCACAGTCTAAAGAGGGCAGGGGAGGGCACAGGGGATGAAGTGACAGAGCCAGAAAGGGGGCTCAGACTCTGTGCTGCATTGGCCACTATGCTGCCGCCCCTCACACCACCCTGAGTCGGGAGTCCTATCCCTGGTCAACACCCCTTTGCACCAACCCTGAGTACAAACCCACTTCACCCAAACCCATGCCCTCCTGGCACTCTGGGGCTCATTTCTGCACCAGGGTGCCGCAAGTAGCCTTAGTGTTTCTCAGCACGGCCTCAAGGCAGATGCTCCAACTGGTCGGTGGGCTGCCTTCTGTCATCCTCAGCACACAGTCGGCCAACAGCACAGTTCTCCCTCGGGCAGGGATCCAAGACACATCAGGAATAAACAGAAAATGGATAGAGTTTTTAGCTCTTCTTACGGGGATTGTTACAGGAGGGAAGGGCTGGAGGGAAGAAGCTGTTTAACGGGCTCAAACAATGTATGCATTCACTCAAAGATCACGGAAGCTTAGGTGGGAGGAGACCTCAGAGGCCCATCCACTGCTCTGAGATGCTGGAATGCCATATACCCACCTGCCTGGCAAACTCTTACTCATCCTTGGATACGGCCTTATCTTTGCCTTCTCCTTGTTGGGGATGGAACCTGACTGTAAAACACAAGGGAGAAATGTGTACATTCTTCCTGAGGGCAGGCGGAGGGAGTGATGAGAGAGGTAGCATGAAGTTTGCACCAATGTATCATGAAAGATACTTCTCCTTTCCTAGTTGGCAAAGAAACACATAGAAGAATGTCTGCATGTTGAGGATTGGGGCAGGGAAGACAGCCTGTAACTGCATGGATATTGGGAGATCTGAGGAACTTTTTCAGGAGGTAAGGAGTCCACCCAGATGTTACAAGACACACACACACACACCACACACACACCCCAAGCCATTACACCATAAATACTCAGTTTTCCACCTCCTCTTCTCCCACCTGCTGTGCTAGAATCTCTTTGCAGTGATGGTAGGACACTGGGACTTAGCTTGCTAACTGGGGATTGGATTGCGATGGAATTGGAAAGGTCAACAGTGGCTAAAATGATCTTTATAAACAGCACTGAGATTGAGATTTGGAGGAGAGAGATGTTGAGTCAGGAGGAGTTAGGAAGCTCTCTAAGATAATATATGGGGTAATTTTCCTTTTGCCAACATTTGCTGGAAAAAAATAGTAAAGTAATGTATTCTCCTTTTGGACACCAGCAGTCAGGTTGATAATGTGGGAGATTGGTCATCTTGCTGAGGTCAAGTTCTAAGTTAAATGAGGATGGGGGAGAATGAGTGGGGCAGAGTTGTAGCCAGGATCGTGGCCACCCAGCTACAAACACCCTACTTCCCAGCCTCTATGGCAGCAGGAAAGGCTGTATAATCAATTTCTGGCCAATAGGGTGTGAGCAGAGGTGCCATGAGCACTGTAGGCTGAGCCCCTAAAAGGAAGGGGCACGCCCTGCCCCCCTCTTTCCTCCTCCAGGTAAAAGTAGAGCAGCTGTTTTAGACACAGAGATGAACACCAGCTCTTGAGGACAGTAGATTGCCTGGGAACACTTAGCTCTGCACTGTTATATAAGAGAGGAAGGAACTTCTATAACTTTGCAATAAGGAAGGTGAGAAGATAAAAGCAACTGCCCCTCTGAAATGTCTCTGCCCCCTTTCTGAAAAGTATCCTGATATATTTAGAAATGTGTGTGTGTGTGTACTCCTGCTTATTTTACAAGATTGTTGTAATTGTTGTAAGGATAAAATCCAATGAAAGAACATATGATGGGCTTCCCTGGTGGCGCAGTGGTTGAGAGTCCGCCTGCCGATGCAGGGGACACGGGTTCGTGCCCCGGTCCGGGAAGATCCCACATGCCACGGAGCGGCTGGGCCCGTGAGCCATGGCCGCTGAGCCTGCGCGTCCGGAGCCGGTGCTCCGTAGCGGGAGAGGCCACAACAGTGAGAGGCCTGCGTACCAAAAAAAAAAAACTCCTTCTTCCCAATTACCCTATTTTCATAGACCCTCACAGTTCATTCTTTGTCACCATAGCAACCCACATCTTAGGAAAAGAAGAGTGAATAGAAGAGGGAGTATCATCAGGGTGGGTATGGGAGCCTGAAAACACAGCCTCATGGGAGACATGGGCCCTCTGCAGACCTTGTTGACAATCTCATGAGTGTTGGTCCCCTTGTGACATCAGAACCTTCTCAGGAGCCCCGCAGTGCTCTTGACACCTGGGCACCAAGGTCATCAGTCAGACCCATACACATCCTTCTGTAAAATCTTGGCACTATACATGGGATAAGTACCAAAATCATGTAACATCTACAGGTCAAATAGGGGAAAATTGGAAACTCATGTTCTAAGGGAGTAGTCAGTGTATAGTTGGGTATCTCAAGTTCCACACTGCCCTGGGGGGTGAGGGCTATCATCGTAGGGAAGATCAAGTGCAAACTGCTAAAATTGCTCCCCACTCCACACACACCAGCCAAGACAGTAAACAACAGGCAATAACAATCCCTGATGGGTGGGGATGGGAGAGCAAAGCACTCTTCCTAAGGATCTAAGGAGTCGGGTAGTATGCGTGTTCCCCGTCATATTTCTATTCAATTCACCCAGTGGCCCCTGCAGAAACCAGACAGACCACAGAGGACAAGCCTCAGCTCTCACAGCCTCACCAAGTGGAAGCCGGATGGCAGCCCACATCCCGGTCACAGTATTTAACCAGAGCAGATTGAAACAGCCTCAGGGCATGGTATACTGACATTGATTTGGCAAATGTGTCTGTTGCATCCAGGAAGAAACGAGGATCAGAAACGGTTTGCATACACGAGGAAGGGGCAACAGTATACACTTCAACCCTCCTGTCCGCTTTCATACTACTGTCAAAAAAGATCAGAATGAGCCAGACATGCCACAGAACTTCGCTTTGACATATCATCTCGATGAGGTTGTGCCGACAGGGCCAGATGAGCAAGGGGCGGCCGGCACACAGGAGACCTCGGTAAGACGCATGTGCTTCAGCGGGCGACAGAGAAACCTTATGGAGACTCAGGTTCTGCCACATGCAGAGACTGTCCAGGGATTCAGTGGTCCTGGATCTCTGGGGATCCAGGGGCCAGGGGCATGCCCGGACACCACCTTCAAAGTAAAGGGGAAATTATTTCATCTTGCATCTCCCTCCCCAAACAGGGATCTCAGCATCTGGCGGGCCTCTCCAGGTTCTTGTTGGAGCACTTCGCACATGTAGGATAACACTTTGACACATAGATGGAGTGACATGACAGGCTGCCAGCTCTGAGTGGGGACCAGAGTGCAGAGGGCTCTGTGGCAGGTTCAGGCTGCAGTACAAAGAGCTGCCTGATGAACCAGGTCACTCAACCGACCTGCTGCTGCTAGAGGTGTCAGTGGTGGGGAGAGATACACTCTGGAGTGTGTGGCATCATGCTCCCGGGGTAGATCCCAGCAGGACGATGGATTTTAGCCAAAGGCCATGCCACCTACAGTAGAGTCTCATGTCTGTTGAAAACAACTCCTGTGTGTTACTGGTCTCTGGTCGAGACGGAATGATGGCCGGGAGACACCATGTGACCATCTGGCTAGAACCACCCATCATGAGCTGGGTCAAAACGAATAAGTCATAAGGCTGGACAAGATAAGCAGGAATCGCTCATGGAAAAGAAGTGGTGGATCATCCAGACCCAGCAGGTGCAGCATCAGCAGGCTGCACGAGCAGGCAGCTCACACCACCATGGCCTGCGCCTCACACCACATGCCTGTGCCTATGCCAGTATGGGGGATGCTGTATGACCAGCTGAGTGCCACCACCAGGTACCACCAGGACAAATAGCTTCCATTTCCCATTGACAGCAAGCCCATGAGAGCAGCATTCGATTTCTCCCACAGGTGAGAGAGCCTGTGTCTCCCAGAAGCCGATCACCTTGCCCTCCAGGTGAGTTTCCAAGGTAGGAGGTGAACCACACGCCGTCCTTCTGCTTTACTGATTCCCTGTCTGAAGCCAACATCTTACAAGATGAGCGTGACCTCAAAAGGGAAAAGAAGTAAAACTTGAAGCTTGAAGAGAACAAGTCCAGCCCTAGGACAGCTGGGCTGGGGCCCTCTAAGGGTGATATTCCAGAAGGAGCCAGGACAGCTGAGGTTTCCAAGCTGTTCATTTGCCTGTTTCCTCTCAGACCCTTTCCTTCTGCTCTGGGCTTCCCAGCCTCCTGCACCAGCTCCTCTGGACATGTTCAGACAATGGGAAGGGAGAGGAAATAAAACCATGCTGGCTGAGGAATGATCACAAGAACTTAAAAGTGAAGTAAGTCAGAAAGAGAAAGACAAATACCATATGATATCACTTATATGTGGCATCTAAAATATGACAAAAATGAACCTGTCTACAAAGCAGAAACAGACTCACAGACATAGAGAACAGACAGGTGGCTGCCAAGGGGGAGGGATGGATGGGAGGCTGAGGTTAGCAGATGTTAGCTATTATATACAGAACGGTTAAACAAGGTACTCTATAGCACAGGAAACTATATTCAGTATCCTATGATAAACCATAATGGAAAAGAATGTTTTAAAAAAGAATGTATAGGGACTTCCCTGGCAGTCCAGTGGCTAAGACTCCATGCTCCCAATGTGGGGAGCCCGGGTTCGATCCCTGCTCAAGGAAATAGATCCCACATGCTGCAACTAAGAGTTCCCATGCAGCAACTAAAGATCCCATACGCAGAAACAAGTGTCCCACGTGCCACAACTAAGACCTGGCACAGCCTAATTAATTAATGTTTAAAAAACAAAGTGTTTTACCTGGAGGAATGAAGATTCAGGGGACATCAGTATTCAAAGGGCTATTGGGTGAGAGTTTGGGGTTGTGTTATGTGGCCCCAGGATCCATAAAGGAGGGTTCAGGGAGATGGCTTGCCGGTCAAGATGAGGGAGAACTTTGTTATAGAACGGGGTGGGGAGCAGGCAGTCTGGAGAAGTGGAGACCCCTTATCATGAGGCGTGTACCAGCTGCAGAAGTGGTTCTGCCATCTGCTACAGGATCGCACTCAAGGTGCTTTCTGGTTCTCAAATCCAGCCCATCGCCTGCTTTGGTAAACAGACGTTTATCGGAACATGGACACGTCCGTTCCCTCGCATATCATCTGCGGCTGCTTTCTCACTACCACGGATAATTAAGTAGCTGTAGTTGTGACAAAACCCCGACGGCCCCCAAAGCTGAAAATATTGACGGTTGGTCCCTTTCCAGTAAAAAATTTGCCACCCCTCCCTGTAACTCATTTTTCTGGAAAGCTGTTGAATCCGCCAGGTTCTGGAGGGAAAGTTGAGTAGAGTTGTTGAGTTGGGAGAGAGGATTCCCCTGAAAATGATTGAAATCGTTTTTGGTTTTTTTTTCCTAACAGAACCTGAGACAGGTGATTATTCTTGTTCCTTTTAATTCAATTCCTTTCCCCATTTCTCCTTATTATACCCTGAGCTAGCAGCTCAGCCTCACCTTAGAAGATGTTAGCACAGATATCCCCCTGAGCTAAACTTTCTGTTTCCTAGGGATTAGACATAGATATTATGGTGATTAAAAATATAAAATAAAATGCCTTGGGAAATTTAGCTCTAGAGGAAAGGGACAGGCCAAGATCCAGGCAGCTATGGCTGAGAATTATAACTGGACAGAGCAAAGAATTAGTTTGATGACCCCCGCCCGCCCAGGGCTTGGGTGTACCTTTAAGGTGTGGACTCATCAAGGCTTCACTAAGCGCTGGGCAGAGACGCTTAGCACAAGACTCGGGTTGATTTCTGTTCCCCTAAAGATATCTTGACATCTTAACCCCTCTGCCTGTGTATGTGAATGTGCCCTTATTTGGAAATAGGATCCTGCCAGATATAATCAAGTTAAGATGAGGTCATAGTGGATTAGAAGGGCACCCAATTCAATGGCTCGTGTCCTCATAAAATGAGGGAAATTGAACACAGACACACTAAGAGGAGAATGTCATGTGAAGAGACAGAGATGCATGGGGAGGACAGCCATGTGGAGGCAGAGGCACACATCTGTGTGATGTGTTGACAAGTCAAAGGTGATGGGCATTAACAGCAACCAAGGGGCAAGGAAGGATTCTTCCCTAGAGTCTTCAGAGGGAGCACGGGCTTCCCCGCGCTTGGACTCGATTGGACCTTGATTTTGGACTTCCAGCCCCCAGAACTGTGAGAGAACACATTTCTGCTATTTCAAGACACTTATTTTGTGGTACAGTCCCAGGAAAATAATACAGTAGGTGATTCATAAATGTTTGCTGAGTGATTAAATGAGTGAATGGAGGAATGAATGAGTGAATGAACAAAAACAAATCCAAAGGGGCTCAGAAGCAGGGCTGTGGGTGAATCCAGAGGGGAACTGAAGAAAGCAGAGACCGGTATCTGAGAAGGAGACAAATCTCGAGTGCTTTTGTAGAGAGTGATACTAGCGCACCCTTTCTCAGCCACCCATTCATAATCGCAAAGGGAGGTCAGTCTCACGGCAGAGGATGGAGAGAGGGTAGCGTTATAGCAGTGGGGCAGGAGCCAGAGATGCGCTCTGCAGCATCAGGCTCTGAGGCCTCCTGGGGAGGAGGGTCCCTGAGTGCCCAGGATAACCATTTCTGTGGGAACATGGCAATGATTGTTGATGGTCTTGATGTTAGGGCTGAAGGTGAGTGGACAGGGCTCGGGGACAGACAAGACGGAATGATCCACCCTCAAAACGGGTGCTAAGGGCTTCCCCGGTGGCGCAGTGGTTGCAAGTCCGCCTGCCGATGCAGGGGACACGGGTTCTTGCCCCGGTCCGGGGGGATCCCACATGCCGCGGAGAGGCTGGGCCTGTGAGCCATGGCTGCTGGGCCTGTGTGTCCAGAGCCTGGTGGTGGGAAAGGCCACAGCACCGAGAGGCCCGCGTGCCACAGCACCGAGAGGCCCGCCTACCGCAGAGAGAAAAGAAAAAAACAAAAAACAGGTGCTAAAGGCATCGAAAGCAAGTCAGGCACTTGGTGAGCGCCCACCTGGTGGGTGGGTCTTAACGACTGAAGGAAGATCCAGTCCAGGGAAAGTACCAAGCACCTAAGCGGGGTCAGGAGATGGGAGAGGGCATGAAGTGAAAATCAGGACTGAGAAAAAGGCTCCAAACTTGGCCTTGAGTGAAATAGGGTTGACGTGAGCACCGGCCATACAGCAGCAGAGATGTACCAGGTACCGTGGCTGGCAGACATCATTACTCTGAACTCCCTCGCATCTGCAAGGAGAAATCACCTCCCCCAGCTCAGAGTTAAAGAAACTGAGGTCCAGCTTCCCAAGGGCATGTGCTTAGGAAATAACAGAGCTGAGAAGTGAAGCTGCTTCGATCTAATTCCAAAGGCCAAGCCAGGCCTGGTGCTTCTCTCAAGTCAGAGGCTAAGTTACCGTCCCCCCCGGACTCTCCCCTAGTCCCGTGGAGATGTCTCTCTCCTGAGCAACAGAAGACTTTCCAGAGAGACCAGAGGGCATTTCACTACCGCCTGCCTAACGAGCCTTTTAGATAAATATATTTTTCCTGATCTCCGTGCACCACCATGAGATTTTAATACCAAAGATGTGCTCTGTAGTTGCTTATATACTGTATGAATATCTGTGCTTTATCCACAAAAAAAGGTAAGATTTTTTTTCCCCGTTTCCTGTTGAGAATCCATGGATTAGATCTTAATCCCACTTTTCTATGTAACGCAGATTGTTCCGGGTGACATTCTTCATCAGCACAGGCTTATTTAATAAAATGGGGAAGCTCTTGCTGACCAGGCTAACATTTCCCAGGAACCAACTAGGTCATACATGCAGACGGAAGCCACTGCCCTTCCACACCAAGCAATTCTCCAGTTCTCTGGGGAACACCGACTGGGTGTCCTACAAGTTAACTCAACCCTGATCCTAACTGCTTGGAGTGAGTGCAGACCCTACAGGTTAAGGATTTATTCCCACAAGACTGTCACCCACTTCAGATGCCAGACACAGGTTATCTGTCATTTCTGTCCAACTTGGCTACAAATCAGAGCTTCCCACAAACCGCCCCCCTCCCACTGCCCGGGTCTGACAATTTGCTGTAACTGCTTACAGAACTTAGGGAAACACGTATGTTTGCAGGTTTATTATAAAGGATATATTAAAAGATACAGATGAACAGCCAGGTGAAGAGGTACATAGTGTGAGGTCTGGAAGGTCCAGAGCACAGAAGCTTCTGTTCTCATGGAGCTGAGATGTACCACTCTCCCAGCAGACAGATGTGTTCACCAATCCAGAAGCTCCCCGAATCCCCTAGTTTAGGGATTTTTATGGACGCTTCATCGCATAGGCGTAATCAATTATGAACTCAGTCTCCAGCCCCTCTCCCCTTCCCAGAGGGTGGGGGACAGTGCTCAGAGTTCCAAGTTACCAGTCATGGCTTCATCTTTCTGGTGACCAACCCCCATCCTGAAGCTGTCTGGGAACCCACCCAGAGTCATCCCATTAGAACAAAAACCCTCTTATCACTCAGGAAATCCCAAGGGATTCAGAGCTCTGTGTCAGGAACCAGAGACAGAGACCAAATATATATTCCTTAAATGGCACAAGTAACCTCCCTTTGAAAGACCTAGAAATGATTTCTGCTTACCCAGCTTCTTGATCCTGACTAATTCAAAGGGTCCCAGGTTTCTACGCCCTCTACCCCATGCCTAACCCATTTCTCTGTTTCTCTATGTCTCTGTCTCTCCCTCACGCGTACACACACAAATACACACACACACACACACACACACACACACACACACTTTTCTAAAAAACTGAGTTAAGCAGCCCTGGTTTTACATTTTTGCCACCAACAGAACCGAAACTAATTCAGTGCATGAACTATGTTCTGTAAACTATGAAGCAATTTGCAAATATGCCCCGAGCATGGGAGGTGCTCAGTGAACGGCTGAAGAGTACGGAATTGTGCTCATTAGCCCCTGGCTGACATGTCTGTATGCAGGTAGATGGCAGGACTCAAGTATCATGTGTATTTCATCCTCACCGTCACAGGTACTTTGTCTTCCCCATTACAGCCTGATTTCCTCGCCTCAAGCTTGCATTTGTACCTGTGGCAAAACCCGAAGAAATTCTGGACGGAAAATTCACTGGGCCTCCTGGCTTTGCGGGGAATCGTGAAGGCTCTTTGCAGAAAGAGGGTGTCTGGAGACAAATGTTCAGGATTTAACAGTAGAAAATCTTTGGACCTGGTCCAAAAAGGGATGAGAGATCCCCAGGAGACTAAAGAAGGAGGGAGAAGTCTTAGGAATTTCCAAGGAGGGAAGAATCTTGGGCTCTGCTCCCCCAGAGCTCCCCAGAGAAAGTTGCTACAGAAGGTCAAGGGCAGTGGATCATGCTACGTCCAGTACTGTCTCCAAATCCAAATCCAGAAGTAACTTATGCAAAGTGAGGGGACGAGGCTGGACCGAGAAAATCTCCTCTTTAGAGTTTCAAATGCTTCCCTTTGTTACAAAGGGTCTCAGAAGCCTAGAGCTGGAAAGGTGGCCTGGAGGCACAGACTTGAACGGCCCCATTTCATACGCGAGAAGACTGAGGCTTAGATTTAAGAAGCCAACTCAATGTCATTGCCAAGGGCTGGCAAAGCTGCGCCTTTGGCTGTGCTCCTTGACACGGGATCTGTGCTATTAAGTGTCTGAAATTCATCATAAAGGAATCTGTTTAGAATAAACCAAACTTTTCTTTCAAAACCTGGTAAGTGTTAGTCATTGTGCCTTTAGAGAAAATTATTTTGATCAAATTACATTTCTTTCAGTTATACTGTGAGATGGAAGCTATTTGAGGAGAAAGAGGTGCTGTGAATAAAGGCCAGCTTGGGTTGGACCGGGGACGGGTGGGAAAGACCGAAGAGAATACAGAATTCTGAAACAGCGTGAAGGGAGCTAGAATGGGAAAAAAAAAAGAAAAAAAAAAAAAAAAAGCAAAGCAAAACCAGGATTCCCACCCTCTGGGCCCTCATCCCAGCTTGACCACTGAGCAGCTATGCCTTTCTGGAAAGTCTTCCTCCTTTCCGGGGTCAGCTTCCCACAATGGGCAGTGGAGTTAGGAGATGCCCTGTCTGCCTGCTTGCCTGGGGTTTTATGACATCAAGTGGGTCATGAGAAGCCCCAGGTATTCGCAGGGCTGGTCCTCTAGGGGTGAAAGGCAGAACAGACGTGCTGCAGGCTCAAGCAAGCTATTCTCCCGGTGTCTCTCGCACCTGCTTCCAGCCCAGCTCTGCAGGGAGCCAGCATCACGCTAAGCCAGAGCCTGGTAGGGTAAGAACGTGAGAATCAAGCAGCCAGCCCCGCTGACATTTTCTGTTCCTTCCCACCGACCGGCCGCAGTACGCAGGCATCCTTAGCCACCCAGGGACCCTCTGATACAGGATTTAGCCCTCTGCCGTATCCTCAGGAGGCAGAAGGGATACTTGGACAAAACACAGCTCATGATGGAAGGGAAATCCACTTGCAGTAGAACATGCTCCAGCTCAGTCTTGACCTTAATAGGGAAGCTGAAAGAGCTTGGGAACCAGAAGGGTTTTGCACCCAAGGATGTCTCTTAGATGAAGAGAAGCAATAGCATTGATGGAGCTCTTACTATGGGTCAAACCACATTGCTGCTCCTCGATGTATTTTGTTTCATTTACGCCTCCTAACAAACTTACACAGAGGTAGCATCATTCATAATTTATGGATGAGGGAACCAACACAAAGCACACTAATAGAGGTAGTGAAGCAAGCCATCGATGAAAAGCAAAGCTGGGACTAGCACCTAGGACAGCCTGACTCACAAATGCACGTGCACAAATTACAGCAAACAATTTATTATGTGTGCGTTATGAGGTGGGACGTGTATTCAGTGCTTGGCATGCATTGTCTCATTTTTCTCTTAAAACACCTCCATCAGACATATTATTATTCCTACTTTATGAGAAAACCAAAGCTCAGAGACATGAGATAACTCAACCGATGTCACACAGCCAGGTCTTATTGATGCCAGGTTCCAAGGTTTAAATGTCATGATATACTGTCTTCCTGGGAAGACCCCAGCTTGCCTTTCATGGGAGAAGTAGAGAGAAAGTGTGAGTTCAGGTAGCCATCATCCTCAAGTTCAATATGGTTGTCTTTCTTAGGGAAGAGCAGCGCAGATACTAACCCCAAACCGTGTGCTTCCCACACTGCCTTCACTCCAGGAGGGGCTGTGAGTTGTACAGACATCCTCACATGGCAGGTGATGGAGATCCAAGGTCTCATCTTCCCTCTTCCTGCACAAAGCAAGTCATTTTGGGGAGAAAACTTCCAAAATCTGTCCGAAGTCACTTTTCCTTTTATTATCTGCTCAACGTATTGTTGTTGTTTTCCTATCAATAATTTACAGCTTCTTCTTAAATATCCAAGATAATAAAAAAGTTATAAAAACTTGCTAGGAGACTCAATGCTCTCAATGACCCACCTTTTTGACTCTGCCCCTTTTTTTTTGGTATTTAGTACTCATTAGGCACCGACTGTAGGTTGCAGATTTCCAGACACTAGCTGTGATCTCTTTGAAACACCTACCTCTAGAACATGGACCTCAGCTCTGTTCACTAGAAACTTCTGCAATGATGGACATGTTCTCTATCTGTGTTGTTCAATATCATAGCCCCAGCCCTCTGAGACTAATATGCACTTGAAATCTGGCTAACGCAACCAAGGAACGGAATTTTTAACTAAATTTACATAGCCCGGTGTGACTAATGGCCACAGGATTGGACAACACAGACCTAGATAATTACTAAGAAAATATCAGCCTGGTGCCTTACTTATACACTTATTTTTATTGTAAATATGGAAGGATTTCAGTTTGTTTATCCAATGGGTTTAATTCTTGGCCCCAGTATTTTGCACTCTGGGAATTCACAGTTATGTAAACACTCTTTGCACGAAATTAAGTTCAAGAAAGAGGCCGTGTACTGGTTTATTAGCATTGCACTCTAAAAACTCCAAGAGTCATAATTAAAAGATTAAACACTCACAGACGCAGTCTCGCAAGCATTCACTGCCTACCTGCTACTCAACAGCGTCAAGGTTGAAGGGCAGAAATGCAATGATCACATCACCTACGTGGGTTACACCTGCAGAAATGCACCTGTCCGGCGTGAATGGCGCTGGAGTGAGTTCTGCATATGATGGAGGTGCCGGCTCCTTACCAGTAAGTTTTCTCTGTTTAATAGTTCGCTCCCCTTTCCTCACTTATAACTGTGCCTTTTCTATGGAGTCCTTACCTTGTACAAGAAGCTTGTATAATAGGGAAATGACCTCCCATGAAGCATCGGCATCACGACATCTCTCTCCAGAGCTGCATCCTTTCTAACTCCTGAAAGGGAAATGCAATGGCCACTCCAACATTTCAAATGCACAGATTCCTCAACCCAATCCAGAGATCTGGGTTAGAACAACCACAGCATGGCCTGGACGGCTGTGTTTTTTCAAAGCTCCCCAGGTGATTCTGAGCCGCAGCCAGATTTGGGAAACACTGACCCAAATCGTCCTCTGTTGACACAGGCTTTTAGCAGCAAGGTCAGCTCTGAAGTCCTGCCCCCCGCCATGGGGCGCCAGATGGGACCGATGATTATAATCACAACTGCTGACTGACATTCTCCCACGTGCCATGTCCCGTGCTAGGCACTTAATATAAGCTGTCTCCACATAACCCTAGGAGGGAGGGGCTTCTATTCCCAGGAAGCGTCAGAAGCTTAGAGAAATTAACACATGTTTGTTCAACCTCTGTGCAACAAATAGTATTACATACCTGGTCTGTGCCAGGTGCTGGTCCAGGATGTGGAAGCACAGCAGTGAGTAAAAGATATATCTCTGTTCCCAGAGAGCTTACATTCTAACTGGAGGAGACAGACAATAAGCTATGTCAGATGGCAAAGGCCACGAGGAAAACCCACAAAGCAGGGTGAGACAGATAGAGAATGACGCAGGGGCTGTCTGAGGCAGAGACTCGGGAATCTGCTCCCATAAAGTCGCCTTTCGAGCAGAATCTGGAAGAAATTCCGTGTTTGCCACGAGGATCTAGAGGAAGAGCTGCCAGGTCCTGGGAAAGCACGTGAAAGAACCCTGTGGCCAGAGAGTCACACAGAGGACAGATGGTGGAGCCTGGGTTTGATACAGCTCTTTCCAGCTCCAAAAAGAGCTCTTTCTGTGGTCTTGTGGTCACATCTTTCTGGCTCACTGTGTGAGCAATTTTGTAGCTAAGTGACATTGGACAACTAGTTTATCCTTTTTTCTCATCTGCAAAAAATGGAGTTTGGCAAAACTGGGAAAAGTCTATTGCAAAGCAAGTGGGGATTTGTACACACGTGGGATGGTTTATTCCTCCAACACTGTGAGATGAGCGTTGTTATCATCTCCATTTTGCAGATGAGGAAACTGAGGCACACAGAAGGGAACTGGCTCTCCTAAAGCAACCCAGCTACTATGAGGCAGAGGCAGGATTTGAATCCAGATCTGTTGAGCCACATGTAACACAATCATTTATTCCCTTTGGAACTTTCTCTGTTGCTGTCATGTACGCCCCCAGCTTGGTGTAGTCCAGGGAGAATGTACTAAGTGTCATGGACTGTGAACTGCACCCTGGTGGCTGAGCTGGGCTTAAATAACATACGAGGTCCCAACCCTTGTGAAGTGAGAAATTGGCAGAATTCACCTCTTAATGTTGGCTTTCAAAGGAAAAAGGAAAGAGAGGCTTTCACCGAGGCATACGATGGCTGACATATTAGAACATCATAGCTCCAAATTGCAGACTTATTAAAGCCATTAGAATAATTATAATTGAGAATTTACTTAAAAGCTCATAATGACGTTTTAGACAACCCTTTGCTTGAGCACCTTGTCCCATCTCTATCATCCTCCCTCCTCCTTCCCGGACACAATCCACCGAGACCCTGACGGGAGACTTTGTTCTCTCTGCATCAGTACCTGCAGAGCCCACAGTCTTATGAGCATCATGGAAAATTCATGCAGAAGAAAGGAAATGAGCCTCTCCAGGCTGCTTGTTTTGCTTTGGTCGTGTCCTGCACTTCCTTAACTTGTTTGAAGATGGGGAAGCCTGGGTTAAAAGCCCTGTTCATCTGGTGAACTCCTACTGATCTTGAATGACCCAACTGCAATGCCCCACCTAAGAGGACCCTTCTCCAGGCAGGCAATCAGTTTCCCCTCTAGGCCCCTACAGCTTCTATGCATGACTTGACTAGAGTTGTTTCGTATTGCAGTTTAATTTCTGTATTTACATATCAGTCTTGCTTGGGAGGCCATGTCTTACCCATAGTTTAATTCTCCCAGTGTTTACTGTAGAGCCTGACACACAGAGGACGCTTAACAAATAAATTAATAGATGCCTAAATGAATGAATAAGTGAATGAACTGGCCCATGTGTATATTGCTACTAATGACCCTCTTTAGATATGAGAGCAAACATGCTATAATATCTTAATAGGAAATGCAGATATATCAGAGATAAATCAGAGATTATATGTGGAATCTAAAAAAATGATACAAAGAAACTTATTTACAAAACAGACTCACAGACATAGAAAGCAAATTTACGGTTACCAGAGGGGATAACGAGTGGCGGAAGATAAATTAGGAGATTGGGATTAACATATACACACTATTATATATAAAATAAACAACAAGGACCTACTGTATAGCACAGGGAGCTATACTCAATGTTTTATAATAACATATAATGGAAAAGAACCTGAAAATGAATAGATAGATAGATAGTTAGATAGATAGATAGATAATGTATAACTGAATCACTCTGCTGTATACCTGAAGCTAACAACATTGTAAATTAACTAGACTTGGATTTTAAAAAAGGTTAGAAAAAAAAAGGCAAAGTCTCACCCTTAGGGAGCTTCTAGTCTATCAAACAACAAAAGGTTATAATCTCAGACAGTGATATTTTCTATTAAAAATAAAACACAGGCTAGTATGATAGAGTCAAGGGCGATGAGAGGCAGCACTAGATTGATTAGGAAGGGTGTGGCAGAATTCACTAGTTGCTTATCCAACTATCCACCCTATTCATTCTTATAACCTGAGTTTATTCCCAGAAACAATGTAATAAATACTATGTTCCCCAGCCTACCTTGCAGCTAAGGGTGGCTAATATGATATAAAAGTAATATTTGAAAGTTGAACTTCCTGGAAAACTCCTTAAAAGAAGAAACTGACAGATGGAGGGTGGATGCATTTTAGACTCTTCTTATTTGCTACCTGTATCTATCTGGAATACATATATGATGGATGGAGCTCCAGCAGCCTTCCTTGAACTTGAGTATAATCTTCAAAGACTGATGAAACAAAGGTTGATAGAAGAATCCCAGTCCCTAATGACTTCACAGAATCTTTTCCAGACCTGTGCTGCCTTCTCTGGCTTTATGTAAATGAAAAAACTCTTGGTGTAATAGCCAAAAGCCACTTTGGAAATGTGCATTTCCTGTCCCTACCACTCTGCATGCTGCAGAATTTGTGGTCACGGTTCCCAAAGGAAAATACTTCTTTAGGGGACACAATGGGAGTTGCACTGAGCAATGAGATATGGCTCTCCATGCCAAAGGACCAGCTAGCCAAGAAAAGCAGGGACCATCCTAGCCAGAATTTAAGATTCTGACCTTGGGGGGATGCCGTGTTGCAGCTACAACAGGTGGGAGTTAGGAGATGTGTTTGATCCCTTTAGGCAAGTCTTGATACTCATTTTCTCATTTTAACTGTAAATAGACACATGCAAGAACTCCATCTGAGAAGAGCCCAGTGACTGGAGCATCAGACCCTTCAGAGATGTGGGTCTGGGTCACCCCAGCAGATAAACCATGGAGACTGACAGGTGCTGGTTGAAGGTGAAGGGAATCTAGAGTGGATAATGGATAATGGATGAGTGATAACTGTCTTTTGCAGCCAAGGCCAGCCACAGTGTTGGGGGCTATAGCGCATCCCACTGGAATTCTACTGCTAAATTTCCCCAGGAAGAAATGTCCACTGGAACCCTGAGGAGATGCCCCTCAAGTCTCTCTGAAGAAGTTGACCTGAGTAGTACCAGAGTTTGGCTGTGGTGGGGAGCTGTGAAACGTGGCCCGACCTCCCTCAGAACTCAAGGTCTCAGCGCCCTGCTGCCGACAGACAACACTCACCATTGGTCCCTTCGGGGAATCCCGAAGGGAACGCCTCCTGCCCAGTGATAGTCTATGCCTTTTTAGAGCCCAGCACAGAGTTGCTGCTCAGCGAATGCTTGCTGAGCGAATAAATGAGCTATCTAGGATTTCCAGGGCAAGTTCCTGGTAATGAAATGGTCCCCAGCAGGTCTTCCCACCCCAGAAACATGGCCCTGAGAGAGATGAGCCTGGTTATTTCCATTCCCCTTGCAGATGAGGACTCTGCCTCCCCCAGAGGTCAAGTGTCCATCTACTGTCAGACAAGCAGGGAACTTCAGAGTCTAAATTTGAATCCAGGCTTCAAGCTCAAGAGGTTAAGCTTGGGGCATTCCTTTTGTCTTCGGTACATTGAGCAGAAGTACAGGGGTAAGTCTGCGTTTCAAATTATTCTATGAGTAAATTAAGAATGAATAAATGCTGCCCCCCCAACCCGCTTTCTTTCTATTGTTTGCATATGTGTTTCCTCCTGAGATTAACCAGGCGAAGAAAAGCACAAGCTTCCTGAGAGGGAATGCTTCTTTAATTTGTGTGTGTAAAAAAAAAAAAAAGGCCAAATTGTTTGTTCTGTTGTGAGCCTTGTTTAATGAAACTTCCACCTTGGTAATGTCTTGGTCTCAAACACAAGATGTCAGGCAGGTCAGTCATGGGAGTTACTCATGAAGCCCACACACAAGGAAGCCTGGGGAAGAGGTTTCTTGCCTTCCACAAGCAATGTGGCCCCGAGAAGATGGTTACAGATCCTATTTTTTTTGAAAATCATATCCTATTTGCTGTTTTTTTAAATATATTTATTTATTTATTTTTGGCTGCGTTGGGTCTTCGTTGCTGCACGCGGGCTTTTCTCTAGTTGCGGTGAGCTGGGGCTACTCTTCGTTGTGGTGCACGGGTTTCTCATTGTGGTGGCTTCTCTTGCTGTAGAGCACGGGCTCTAGGCGTGCGGGCTTCAGTAGTTGTGGCACATGGGCTTCAGTAGTTGTGGCTCACGGGCTCTAGAGCACAGGCTCAGTAGTTGTGGCACACGGGCTTAGTTGCTCTGCGGCATGTGGGATCTTCCCGGACCAGGGCTCGAACCCGTGTTCCCTGCACTGGCAGGTGGATTCTTAACCACTACGCCACCAGAGAAGTCCCTCATATCCTATTTTCAAAGTACTGAGGGTTTCTGACTTTTTACACGACTCCAAAATGGCTTTGTCCCTTTCTCCTTGGCACTGTACCTGGCACAAATAATGACAGGTACTCCTTCGCTCTCCCATCTTTTGTGGAGTGAAAGATCCTTTCTAAAGATGAACAGTTCAACTGTGCTATAAATTTAGAGCTTTATATAAAAGTGAACTTCAGCTAAATGGAGGACTTTAATCATTCATTCGTTCGTTCATTCATTCAAGAAATTTGCTATGTATCAGGCACTGTGAAAAGCTTTAAGCATAAGATATGCATTCTGTGAATAAGTAAGTGTACGTGGATTTCTGTGCATCATATAAAATGCTAGGAGAACAATGATTAAGAATCATAGGATTCAAATCATGACAGTTTTTTTTTTTTTTTGGTGGAACTTGACAAGCTGATTGCAAAATGTAAATGAAAAAGCAAAGAAACAGAAATAGCCAAGACTCTCCAGAAGAAGAGTTGGTGACATAACTCACCTTACCAGATGTCTAGACTTGCTGTAAGACATCTGGTAAGGTGAGTTATGTCACCAATTCATTCCAAGCTCAAGGAATGAAGACAGTGCGGTGTAGATACAGGGATGGACACTGGCTGTGAATGGAGAGCACAGGGACAGAACTTCCATCTCTGAAAACCTTATAGTTCCTCAGTAGGGAAAAGGTAGGTAGATGTTCAATGAATGATATGAGATCATAAAGAAAAACGATTTAACTAGGACCCCTTTGTCACATTATACACAAAAATCAACTCCAGGAAACTTGGAGACTTTAAGGTTACAGGTGAAACTGTAGAAGCCTTAGAAGATGACATAGAAGAAGGGCTTTATGGCCTCCAGCTGGGAGAGGATTCATTGAGCAAGGCACAGCAGCCACATACAATAAAGGACAAAAAACTGACAAAATTGTCTACATTAAAATTAAGAGCTTCAGTTTGTCAGAAGAAACTATAAAGAGTATAAAGGTAAGACAGAATTAGGAAGACTTGTTTGCACACAGAAAATTGACAATGAATTACGTTTCAGAATATGCAATAAACTACAAATCAGTAAGAACCAACAACTCGGTAGAATAATGGGAAAAACAGATTCAATAGAAAAGGGAAAAGGAATGAACCATCAACATACAGAAAGACACCCAACCTCTCTAGTCATCAGGGAAACATAAAATTAAACCACAATGAGATATCCTTTCACATATGCCAAACTAGCAAAAATTAAAGTCTGACAATCCAATGATGCCGGGAAGTGGGGCAATCATTCCTCCCAACCAATGCGGGATGGGAGCGTAATCTGATGAAAGCACTGCAGATAGCAATTTGGCATCATGGAAAAGAGTTGAAGATATGCACAAGTCAGCCCTAGCAATTCTGCTTTGGGGTAGATGCCCTGAGGTATCTTGCAATTGCTCCAAGGAACCTGTACAGAGTTGGCCACATCAACACAATTTTTAATAGCAAAAACCAGAAGTAACAGAAATGCCCATCACCAGCAGTAATGGATTTTTTTAAAAGTGTGCTGTATTCAGCTAAAGGAAAAGTATATAGCAGTGAAAATGAACAGATTACAGAAAAGGACAAAAGAATAGATCAATCTCTCTAATGTCATTTTGCAGGGAAAAAGCAAGTCACAGGGAATATGCAGTATGAGTCCATCTATATAAAGTTCAAAATCACGTACAACTAGATAATACATTATTCAGGGAAACAAATGAGCATGATAAAATTATGAAGAAAATAAATAGAAAGATAAATACAAAATTCCCAGGTGGAGTCCAGTCTGAAAGGGGAGTGAGAGAAGAAATCTGGGGAGGGACATACAGAAGATTGCAGAGGTGATGGCATCGCCTATGAGTGGTGGACACACGGCTGTTTATTTTACTGTGGTTCTTTCTATCTGACATGCAACTTATGACTAGTCTGTTTTTTCCCTCTCCTCTAGTATTTGATATTATAATTAAACAATGAATCATTTAGTTCTACCTGTGTGAAAGAAGTAAAGTCAAAGGGAAAGGTTGATGGAAGAGATGGCTGTGTTCCTTTTTGACCTAGATCTTAAAGGTCGAGTTTGCTTCAGGAAGTAGGAAAAATAAAATATGCTTCGGGCAGATGAAACGGAGACAAGAAGGTGCAAGTGGGGATGACAAGTTGGTGAAGGTTAAGATTGGTGGGTAGAGAATGAAATTTGCATGGCAGGGGACGTGGGGTTCTCTGAGGTCCCTGCAAACCTGACCAAGGTATTCAGAGATCAGTGAGGAGTCATGAAAGAATTCTGTGTTGTAGTAACATAGACATAATCTAAAATTTACCACTATAACCATTTTTAAGTGTACAGCTCAGTGACACTAAGCACATTCACATTGTTGTGTGATCAACACCACTGTCTCTAGAACTTTTTCATCACCCTAAGCCATTAAAGAATTTCTATAAAGTAAGTAATATGATTGGATTTGCATTTTATGGAAAAAAATAAAACCCAAATCCAGGGAGTGTCTAAAGTCAGGGAGATTATTTTAGGAGGTCAAAGGCGGTCCAGGTGAAGGAGGGTCAGAGGAATGGAAGAAGTGAGGGAGATAGTGCAAGAAAGGCCACAGATGTCCAGGGTGGTTGGTCCTAGGAAAAAGTGCACAGAAGTCCGTGATTAATTGTGTGGGAGAGAAGATGGAGTCCAGGGTAAACCCAGGTTTCCAGGTTGAATATATACTGGGGTCATTTATGAGACCAAGGTTATAAGAGAAAAAACAGGTTGGTTGGTTTTTTTCCTGTGTTTTAAGTCAGCTGTGATCTGTGCTTTTCCCCCACACACCACATGAGGTAACCCAGTCCCTTATCTTGTGGAGACTTTTATCTCTAAAGCCTTGAAGGCTGTCAAAGCCTATTTCATGACAACAAAGTGTGTGAAGGGAAGTATGGATCCCCGTAATCTTGCTTAAGGAAGGATGGATCCCCCATAATCTTGCTTAGTTTTGCTAGAGGGGAAAAATGAATGAGTGTGTGGTGGAGACCCAATTCTAAGAGTGAATATGAGGGTCTCCAGGAGAATGAGAAGACAGACAGACCCCAGGTGGTACCCACAGCCCAGGGACCTGGTATCTGCTTCCCTAGCTGTGGATAGCTTCCTATGACCTGGGTCCTACTCTGACCCTCAGAGTCTTCCTCAAAACCAAATGGAGCTTCCTGGGGAGACCCCACTGCCTGGAGGGGCATGGCAGACAGCACCAGCATCACCCAACCAGCGTGGAGCCTGGGCCCCGAGAGACGAAGTGACCCTCCCGAGGCCACACAGGAGTAAAGGACAGAGTGGGCACTTGAGCCCAGCCAGTTGGAAACTCCTTCTAGGAAACAGCAGAGAAGACACCATGAGATCTGGAATAATATAGACCAGGGGTCAGTAAAACACAGCCCAGGAACCAAATCCAACAGGCGGTCTGTTTTTGTACAGCCTATGAGCTAAGAATGGTTTTTACATTTTTAAATGGCTGCAGAAAAGAACATCAAAAGAAGGAAAATATGTGTGATACATGAAATGGTGTGAAATTCACATTTCAATGACCATAAGTAAAATCTGAGTGGAACACAGTCATGCGCATTCATTCCCGCACTGTTCATGGCTGCTTTTGTGCTGTGATGGCAACGGTAAGCAGCTGCAACAGAGAGCCTGCAGCCCACAAAGGCTGCAGTATTTACTTTACAGAGAATGTTTGCCAACCTCTGGTGCAGACCTGGAGGACTCAGTGCTCCCGATTCAGGCAGAAGAGAATTCGGGGTCAGTGACGGAGCAGTAGCCTCACACCTCTCACCTGCCCGGGAACAGTCAGGGAAGTCTGACACCCCAAATTCAGCTCCTCTCCCCTTCCAGGCCGCTACACTCAAGCCCCCTCCCCAGGTACGATCAAAAGTCCAGCTCAGAATGAATCTACCATCCACATCCATGGAGCTGACCCCCGAATCCACCTGCGACCAGAAAGAAGCATCCTGTTTGTTCGTTCCTTCGACAAGCCTTTGCTGAATCCGTATTATGTGTTAGTTGGGAAGGATGCAATAATAAACAACGATGAATAAGACAGGAACAGTCTCTGTCCTCATGGTGTGAAGGGTCTAATGCATGAGAAGTATCACCAAATAAGACCCCAAGTAAATGTCCACCTGTAGCTTTGGCGAGGATGCTGAAGGAAAGCTACACGGAGAGACGAGGACCCAGGGTCCATGAGAGGCCAAGCTGAGGGTCTGAAGGATGAGCGTGTGTTACCTCCCCAAAGGGAAGAGAACAGTGGGCAAAGGGAACAGCATTTGCAAAGACCCTGAAGAGCACAGAGCATTTAAGAAGGACAGTGTGGATGGAGCTGGGCAAGGGGGCAGCGGCAAGGCCGGGGGTGGGGGATGGGGGTGGGGGAGGTCAACATCCCAGCCCTGGCCCCTCTTCCCACATCCCTTCCACATCCCCACATGCCTTTAGAACAGGGGATGAATTACCATTCATCTATGCTATGGTTATATTATCCAACGATGAACGTTCAATTAAGGAGATTAATTGCATGTAAATTTCCTGAGCTGTAATTTAGTGTGCCTGGAAGATAGATCATAAGTGGTTTGGACAGCAGAGTCACACCTACGTCAAGCAGGTATGTGTGAGTGAGATTAATTTGAGTAAAGCATTTAGTACAGTGCCTGGGACATTGTAAGGGCTCAATATATGCTAGCTCTTCCTATTACTGTCATCATTCTATCACCATCAGTTTTATTTCATGGACCAAAAATAGAATCATGACTCTAAGAGAAACATTCCCCTGGGGATACATCTTTTCTTCGTTTTTCACATCTTCACAAATATTATTGACACATCATCCTTTCTCTTTCAGTGCAAAATCCGAAATTCTTGAGATGACTTGAAGAAGATGGGACCACACAGGCACTGCTCACCACCCATTGCTCCACGCCAGGAGGAGAAGCCACAGGAAAAGCACGATCGTGAGTCACAGGCAAGCAAGAGAATTTGCCGCAGCCTCAAGTGTCTAAACTGCCCCACCCCCATTCCCTGGAAACTCTAAATTTAGACATCGGAGGGGGAAGATCTGTTATCTGCTCGGGCCTGGAAAGTGCTGAGTCAGCCCAAAGCTGTAATGTGAGTAATGACCCTGCGGTTGATCCGTGAGGATCCACAGTTTGGATCAGAGAATAACGCCCAGTGCTTTCAGTCCTGCGGAGGCCTCCACTCTGGATGTCCTCCTGTGAACCCTCGTCCCTTCCTCTCCGGGTCCCAGACCTCTCCGTGCAGCACCCGGCTGGCAGCATGTCTGGAAAGACCTGTGCTCCCACCTGTGCCCGGCCCTGCTGGGTTATAGGAAGTAAGGTTCCTGGTCCTGGCCTCTGTGCCTGGACCAGGGAGTTTCTGGACACTCCATCCTAGTCAGACTGAGCCCCCAGTTCGAGTCCAGAAGAACTGTGATGAGAATACCAGGGCTCCAGGACCAGATGGCCTCAGGCAAGTCCAGCTCTGCCCCTCTCCAGCTGTGTGATTATGAACAGGTGACTTAACCTCTCTTTGCCTCATTTTCCTTACCTGTTAAATGGGAATATAGCTAATCCACTTTGAGGATTACATATAAACATGGCAAGCGCTTAGAATGGCGCCCAGCACACAGTCAATACTCAACAAATGTTAGGTCTGCTGACTGCCAGGCGGGTTGCGTGGGTCTAAGACCAGTGCAGCTACATACGGCCCAGCACTTAGTAGAGCCCTGGCTTGGTTTCATGCTCTACTGTCGCTATACTGAAACTGAATAATTTTTGAAAAAGCTGACCTCACGTTTTCATTTTGCACGGGGTCCCACAGATTATGCAGCTGATCCCGTGACCACCATTTATCGAGTCCCCGCTGTCCCAGGAACAACCTGGGGACTTTGCAGACACCAACCCCACAGAGGTCCCTTTGATCTTACAAGCCTGGCAGTCTCCAGCTTACAGAGGAGGAAGCTGAGCTCCTAACCAGCTCCACCTAAGAGCTCACTCTGCAGAGATGAAGTGCAGCTTCTCTCGGGGGCGCACACAGAGCCCGCCAGAGCCCAGTTCCCCACTCCAATCTTTCTCAGTAATAACTCAGGCTGCTTTGGCCTTGGTATGCCTGACTGGAAGCTTGAGGCCGGTCACAAGAGGCCTAGGGTAGCTGAGATACGTTTGTTAGAGTCATCTGCATCAGAAAAAGAATTTTAACCGAAACGCCTGCATTAAATTGCAAAATGATTGGTACCGTAGGCCAAGGGGTAACTTGCCGACAGATCCCGTTACGTGTTATTTTGAGGCAGTATAAAATGCACGTGCACACAGGTTATGTGAATTAGCTGCTGACCCCTGGGGATTTTCCTAAAACCCCCAGTGCGTGGCTTCCCCTAAGGCATTGGCAGATCTGGCAGCTCGCAGCCATGGCGGGGGAGCTGAGGGGCAGCTGCCCCTTTAGGTGAGTTGTGTGTCTGCAGCTGGCCAGGTTTCCTCCACTCCCCAGGGCTGGGCTCCGTGCCCGTTGCTCACTCACGGTCTCTTGGGCCCCAGTTCCCATCGGCTTCCTGGGCCCTCCAGGCTTTGCGCTTGTGACTTCTGGTTTCAACTCTGAGTCGCAGAGAGAACACGGGGCCTGGCGCCACAGGAGCCAGCGGGATCTCCCAGCCCTGCCACTGCACCGAGGCGCCACGCCGGGGAGAGACCAGGGGCCTCCAAGTCAGGCAGGCACACTTGACTCCCTGTGTCCCACTTACTCAGCAAGGTGATATGGGGTACATCACCCCCTTCTGCTTCTTCACGGGTAACTCACTCGGGTGACGGGGCCGTCCCCCCTTTATGTGCCGCCACGCTCTGCCTGGCCCCTCGCATCCTTGGTCTCCAGCCCCCCCATATCTCTGCGAGGTACCATGTCCCTGCACTACAGATGTGGAGGCCAAGAGACCTCTTAGGAAAAGAACCAACGATGGATGCTAAGTTAGGATCCAGACACCTCCAGGCCTGCGTGGAGACCTGTGATTTTGTGTGCTTGGGGGACGGGGGGAGAAGATGCAGCAGGAGGCCACGGCGCATTGCAGGGAGGGCTTTCAGAAGAGCTCCGATGCGCGGGACTCAGCCCTGGGCCTGGCGGGGAGCGAGAGGTGCATATCAACTCAACTTACTCTGCCCCCGTCAGGCTGGTGAGAAAAGGAAGCGCCGCCTGCTAACCTCCCAGCGCCCAATCAACTCTGCTGTGGGGTCTCTCCAAGGTCAGGAGTGACTGAGACGGGGACCGTGCTGGTCTCCCTCCAACCCCTGTGGGCCTGAGGGGAGCAGCTGCAGGTGAGGTGGGGTGTCTGGGGGCCGAACAGAAGCCAGGAGGCCAGCGGTGGCGGGGACACCTCAAAGGTTCACTAGGTGACGGCCTAGAATTCAGAGAGAAAGCCCAGGAACCCAGCTGACTCCTCAGGGCGTCTGAGGCACACCTGGGACTCCCCATCACATTCTTTTCATATGTGCATATAATGTGTGTGCATGTGTGTGTATGCATGTGCATATGTGTGTGTGTAGGGGTGTATGTTTTATGCATGTATACATGCATGTGTATATGTAGGTATAGGTGCATGTGTGTATAGGTATATGTGTACACATTTATATAAGAGATATACCCATGTGTTTCTATGTATTTATAGAAATGTGCCTATAAGTGTGTGTGTGTGGGCATATACATGTATATACACTTATGCATTATATATATAGGTTATATATATATATGTATATATATAAAATACACCTTGAGCCTTAGGATGCAATTATACAATAAATGAAAATAAAAAGCTTGTGTAATGAATGGGTGAAGGCGGTCAAAAGACACCAATTTCCGGTTATAAATAAATAAGCAAGTCCTGGGGATGAAACGTGCAGCATGGTGACTCCAGTTGACGATGTCGTATGGCGTGTTTGCAAGTTGCTAAGAGAGTAGATCTTAAAAGCTGTCACTACGAGGAAAACTTTGTAACTATGCATGATGGAGGTCAACTAGGCTGACTGTGGTATTCATTTCATAATATATACGCATATCAAATCATGGTGTCGTACACCTAAAACTAATACCATGTTATATGTCCATTATATCTCCGTTTCTGAAATAAATAACTCAGTTTTTCAGAAGGTTTTGTATGTCTTACCACTTAGGGAGGTGTTCAAGGTAGGGGTAGAAATCTTGAAAGTGGGCCTCACGCCCTGCTATCCAGGGAGCGAACTGTCCAGCAGATAGAATCAGAAATGTATGTAAGACGCCACTTTACACAGCAACTGAGGCTCAGACGCAAAGGAACTACACACACATACTCTCCTGTCTTATTTTCTATTTCTAGGTAATTACCTGTTATGGCTGGAGTCGTTTTGCTGGACGAGAAGAAGGATGATTCATTTCTACCTAAACTCTAGCAGTGGGTAGTGCCACGTTACCGGCAGGGAGACGGGATGACCAGAGTGAGCTGTACCTGCAGCAGAGCCTTAGGAAGGGCATGCGCAGCCTTGGACTAGAACCCCAGCTCTCCCACTCCAAAACTTTTTTTTTTTTTAATCTGGCACTTTGCAAATTGTATGTATTTTCTCAATAATATATTGATTACAAAAATGTGATAGCAAGAAAAATTTACAAGTACTCTAAACCAAAGTAAGTTAAGTTCTTTAACAGAGTCAAACGTAGAATAAGATACATGACACACAACGTATTTAGCCAAGTGTGTGTACTGCAATCCACTTTATACCCATGGATGGGACACTTTGAGGGATTAGACAGGAAAATGCCTCTGTTTTACTCCCTGACCTCACATCAAGGAATCTCCATTCACTATTTAACTGAGGAGTCAGAACTCTGCTGACATGAACAAAAGAATTGTTACTTTAACTAGATTGTTTTCATAGAATTCATTCTCAGATTAACTTTTATATTTCCTCCCAATCTAGTTCAGGAGAAGTAGCCAATTCCCTTCCTGAATATTCCCTGAACTTCATTTTTTCCCCCTTGAGTTGAACTGTTTCAGATTACACGTGGATTTGAAGAAAACCAGTGAAGTTCCATTTCTTCTACAGGTAAATACATTTCTCTGTATGTATGTATATGTTACATATTTTACTAGATTCTTTTTTTAAGGCTTCAGTGAGGCTTGTTTATTTTCTTACTTTAAAACTTCTTTTTACCTCTCTCCGGAAGCTTTCTGTGAAACAAATTTGAAACAGGCAGCAAATGAAATTGTTTGTAGGACTTTGCGGTCACTTCCTTAAGGCTCATGAGAAAAACAAAATCGCTGAAACAAGGGCAGGAACCGCAATGAGCTCTGAGCTTGGGGACTGGTGTTTGCAGCTCTAACCCCTGCTTCAGCCCCTGGGCCACTTTATTCCCCTCCTGGAAACTGTCTTCGGGTGCAAACAGAAGAGAGGGCGAGGAAGGAGGGCAATTTATCCTCTCGGCAACACAAGTCCTTGAAGTCCTCCAGCGGCTCCTGGAGGGCATCTGGAGGCTGAGAACGCCTTGGCCTCCCCGCTACAGCTCTCTGACGCTGATCAGGAGATACAAAGAATCTTCGAGAACCAAGTTCTCCAGGAACCCCCAGGGAGCCCTCCCCCCAGAGTTCCAGCAACCATCTGCTAGCACTTGGGCAGCCACCCCAGAGGGAGTTTTCCAACGCCAGGAGGGCATTCCTGCCAGCAGCCTTTAATTAAGAGTGCCGTGATTACAGTCACTCAGAGCCAAGGTGGCATTCCTCTTTTACTAAACATTGCCCATTTAAGCACAATAGCTATTTTATGGGCAAAAAGAGACAGAAGCTTTGTAAACCTTTCCCATCTAGAGAAAGACAGCTGTGAAGGGTCCTTCCCACTTTGTCCTCCTCAACCTTTGAAAACAATCCCCCTTCTTTCTTTTCCCTCTGCACCACAGACCCACAGCCGGCCAGGTGAGCTCCAATGAAACCCCAGGTCTTTACTGAAAATGGGGCTTTCCCGAGGGGAGATCTGTACGTCACCCGAGGCCCCTCTTTAGAAATGCAGACTCCTGGGCTCTGCAGCCTTACGGCGTTAGAATCGTCACAAGCAGGACTGAGAACCTGGGTTTTTAACGTGCCCCAGGTCACACTGATGGACACTGAGGTTTGAGACCTGCTGCCCTACTGTGCACTAAGACCCTGAGAGAAACACAAAGAAAAAGAGCCACCCTGTGATGATTTATACATTCCTGGGACATGTCCACGGAAGAGAGGACGAGGGAGAAGTCTGACCATCTCATATGTACGAGGCTTGATCTTTTGCAAGCATGACCCTTTACCGTCCTTGCAACAGCTCTGAATGAGAAAGGTCCACTCTTTCCCATTTTGCAGGTGGGAAAACTTGAGGCTCAGAAAGGTTAAGTCATCTGCTCAAGGTCACACAGATGACAAGGGGCAGAGCTGAGATTTGAATCCAGGTCAGCTGAAACCAACTGATTTGGGCCTCCGGGATGACTCCCCAATTCCAGCCACCAGCAGCTTTATCAGTTGACAGGCCAGATGGTGCAGTAGGAGGGGCGAGGCAGAGACCTGAGAGACAGTGCGATCCCTTTTATTCATGCTGAGACGTCCAGGAGGCGGGAGTGGTGGTCTGCAGAGAGAGTTGTGTAACTCCAGAGTGCTGTGCAAAGGGAAGAGCTGTCATTGCTTCTTACCATGTGTTAGAAGATCACTGAATTCTCGCATCTATTACTAGAGTCTGGCAAGTGGTGAGGAGGTGGCCAGGATCCCCTGGTAATTTAGCAACAGCTGCAGGATCAACATTCCGGCACAGCAGGCCCCATGGAACCACCCCAAGCCAACATTTGGGGGTACCACATGGTGTTTATCGTAAATTAAAGGTGCGAGGCTGCTTCAGACAACGAGCGCTCTGACGCCTCCCCCGTGCACCGTGCTGTCCTTCAACCCACGCCTGGTGGCACCGATGTGCCTGGACAGAAAGCAAAAGTACGCATACACCAACCTCTCTCCCCTTCCTCCCTCGCTTTCTCCCTTCTTTTCTTCTCTTCCTGTCTCCTTAGCTCAGACTTGCCCAGGGCACCTACTCTGTGCTGCACGCTGCGTAGAGCTGAGGGTTCCAGGTCAATGGCACAGGCAGGAAGGAGGCGCTGGCTCAGTGTCTGCTGAGAGGCAGCACCGCAGCTGGACACTCGCACAGCTTCGTAAACTCAGTTACCTCTCAGTGTTTCCGTCACAGCTGAAAATACATGGGAACTGTTCCCGGCAAGAAAGCCAGTCTCTCCTGGAGGGTGACCAGCTGCAGAAAGTGATGGGAAACGTGGGGGAGGGATTAGGGGTTAGGGATGTGTGTGTGTGTGTGGGGGTGTCCTTTTGTGCGTGGAAGGACCTGGGACTTCTTCATGCTGCCTTCCTTTCTTTTTTTCTTTTCTGCTGTAAATTCTTGGGGACATTCATTACAAAGTTAGTCCAGTTATTGATGATAAGCAATTATTGCCTACCATGTGCCTGGCATTGATGTAAGTGATCTCATCAAATTCTCATTTTTTTTAAATAAACAGAGATAGATGTCCTTGTTCTCATTTTGATAAACGAGAAAATCAAGGCCCCCAAATGTTGCATTTCTTGCCTAAAGATGTTCAGATAAGGTGATAAGAACAGCAGTAGAGTCCCAGATGTAGAAAACAAACATAATTACCAGGGGATAAGGCAGTGGGGAGAGGGGATAAATTGGGAGATCGGGATTGACATATACACACTACTATATATGAAAGAGGTAACTAATAAGGATCTACTGTATAGTACAGAGAACTCTACTCAAATACTCTGTAATGGCCTATATGGCAAAAGAATCTAAAAATGATTGGATATATATATATACATATATATATATATAGAGAGAGAGAGAGAGAGAGAGAGAGAACTGATTCACTTTGCTGTACACCTGAAACTAACACAACATTGTAAATCAACTATACTCCAATAAAAAAAAAAAAGATGATAAGAAAAGTCAGGAATCCTTGAACAAGTACTTACCAGGCACCCACTGTGTGGCCAACACATGGATTCAAACCCAGGAACTCATGTCATTTCTGTTCTACAAAACTAGGTACTACGTGAATCTGACAATGTCCCTCCCCAGTTTAAAGGGTATCCATTATCCATAAAATCCAGTTATCTTAACACAGGGTTCATGGCCGCCCACGATCTAGCCCTTATCTCTCATGTCTATCACCTGCAGTGCCCAGACTGTATCTAAAAACACATAGCCACATAATGTAAGAGTTCTATTAGGGAACAGTTTAAGGACTGCAAACCTTTGGGTACCATTTAATACCTTTCTCATCTCTACTTGCTTTTTATTTAGACACGTGACATGGCTTGCAGCACATTAGACATTGGGAAGGAATAAAAATGAATCATATGCAATGTTAAAATAGACCAGTGGAGGATGACCTCTTTGCTGAATCCACTGTAGAGTTAGAGACAGATTGAACGCCCCTCTGCCTTAAGGTCCTGTGGTTGTCAAATGCCTCTGCCTTATAGCTAAAGTGCCCCGGGGTGGTGTCCCCAGCCAACACTAATAGCCTTAAACATTTTATCCGTATCTGCTTTGGGCTAATCTCAGGAAAGGCCCCAGATCACCTTTTCAATCATCTACAGCAGCTCTCAATAGCTCTTCCCTTTCAAGTTCAGGAACAAATACTGAAGAGCTTTATGAGTGTCCCTGTAACTATTCTATGACTTTAATTTTCATGGCAGGATTTTTGTTCCTGAGAAATCTTTTAAAAAATAATGTCAAATTAATCTGCATTTATTGATTTTGGACCTTTTAAAAATATACACGTGTTTGTAAAAGTTTTAATTCAGCATCTGCTCGAGAGGAACCTAAGGGACAAAACGTACTAATGCATGGAGAGAATACAAATTGGAATTGGACAAACCTGGATTCGAGTCCTGGATATATCATGTCCTAGCTGTGTGGCCTTGGGCAAGTTGCCCAACCTCTCTGAGCCTTGGTTTATTCACATAGTAAGCAAGAATCATCATATCTACCCCTGAAGTATGGTTTGCAGATAAAAGGAGCCTAAAAGCCAATGATGTAAGTCCCAGTCCAAGTCCAAAGGCCCAAGAACCAGGAGTGCTGAGGTTCAAGAGCAATAGAAAATGGCTGTCCCAGCTCAAACAGAGAGCAAATTCACCTTTCCTCCACATTTTTGTTCTATTCAGGCCCCCAACAGGTCGATGTCCACCCACACTGGGGAGGGCGATCTGCTTTACCCTGCCTACCAATTCAAGAGTTAATCTCTTCCAGAAACATCCTCGTAAACGCACCCAGAATAATGTTTTACCAGTTCTCTGGGCATCCCTCAGCCCAGTCAAGTAACATAAAATTAACCACCGCACTCAGACTGAACCCAGATCTCTTTGCCTCTAAGACCCCTTCGCCCGGTGCGCTCTACTCAGTACATGGAGGCATTTCTGTGAAACTATTGGGCACGAGAGCTGCCTGGTGCTGTAATAGGGAAGCCCAGCCTTGACAGTGTCCAGCACAGATTAGACCATCCGCTGATCTGTCCTGCTGGCTCTGGGATGCCTACACTTGTTTGAGGAGCTTCTCAGACCCCTTGTGAGCCAGAAATTCTATAAAATTTGATCTGTCCGTCTGGGTTGCTACCCAAAGAGGGTTAAGAGAGGAACTGTGGAGAAAATTAATTTAATCTGGTGAGGGGTCAGGAAGTAAAGCAGGCCTGTTGGCAGAAGACCCTACCGCAGTTGGAAGACAAAACCAGCTCATTCAAAATGGCCCATGGCGATTCGATCCTTATTAAAGCAGAATGTAAAATCGTAATGTGGACATTGTTGCTGTTCATAAAGGATCTTATAAAGATGATTGCCGGGCACTTTCGCCGTCCCTCTGAAATACAGGAGCCATTAAACTGCCTCCATAACCCTGGGAATATTGAGGAGGACTTACTGGGAACAAATAGAGCTTCAGACCTCAGTGGGGATGACTCATGGATTTACTTCTTTCTCTTACTTAACCCCAGCCATTTAACCTCAAGGAAAAGGGAAAATGCTTACAGTGACAAAAAAGAAATTAACCCCTACTACCCTCAACTTGCTCGACAGTAGCCAGAGGCTCTTCCCAGTAGGGTCAGCCGTGCCCAGCAACTCAACAGTCCTGGCCAAAGGCAGGCAGAATCCTGGCACCTCCTCTCCCTCAGCCTCAGCAGCAGAAGAAGTGGGTCCGTGGCACAGACAGCAGCTTCCTCCTCCCACAGCCCAAGCTGAGTTCCCAGCTGACGTGATGAGGATTCTATCTAAATCCCTAACTGGGACCCAGATCACCTATCGGGAATGATGCTCTGGCCAGACATCAAGCCCCTTGCCCACATGACTCTTCCCTTGCCACGGTCACCCCCCTGTCATCCACACACTGCAACTCACACACACGGTTCTCTGTCCGGCTCTCTGGACCCTAACAGATGAACCCAGATCCTTTCTCCCATACGGTGGCCCTTCAGGATTTGAACACAGGGATGAACATGTTGCTTGAACATGGTAGTCTCCAGACCTATGAGGCTGGCCTTTTTGGAATAAGCTCCAACTTGCCAGCATCCCTCTGGGCAGTGCCTGGGTCCTCTGGCTGAGGACGGAGTGGAGCCTGCCCTGGGTACCACTTATACCTCCCATGAGGCCACCCATGGGGCAGGAAGGTTTTGGCAGGTGTTTCACAAGGTGGCGTTTTGTCAATCAGCTCAAGCCCCAGACCTTTCAACACAGGACAGAGCAAAATGAGGCCATTATGGCCTTAAGTCTTGATGAGAACAAGAAGACTGAGCTTATGAAATCAGGCGAGTCAAGCACAGAACAAATTCACCTCTGGGGGAGGAGGTCCTACAATTTAGCAATTGAGAATCTCTATTGTTTACAGAGGAAATATGCCAAAGTCTTGGGAAGGAGGGAAAACAGGTTGTTCTGGCCAGCCCTTGCCTCAGGTAGGTAGCTACCTTCCCTGCCCCGGCCCAACTCAGAGCCCCGGCATACGAGTCACCTGCGTCTTAGACATGGACAGACACTAAAATAGCTTAAGATACAGCAAGCCACTCCCACCCACCCCACATGTCCCCAACTTCTATTATCTTTACACAGACACACACACACACACACACACACACACACACACACACACACACACACTATAACTAAACGCAATAAGCCCTGGGAATTCAATTTGACAATCAAAAAGAACAAAGTACTGAGACATGCTCCAACATAGATAAACCTCAAAGACATGATGCTCAGTGAAAGAAGCCAAACACAGAAGGCCACATGTTGCATGATTCCATTGATATGAAATGTCCAGAGAAGGAAAATCTACAGAGACAGAAAGTCACTTAGGTGGAGGGAGGAATGAAGCAACCGATAATGGACGTGATGTTTCTTCTCTGGGTGATGAAAATGCTCCAAAACTATATTGGGGTGATGATGGCGCAATTCTTTTTTAAAAAATTATTTATTTATTTATTTTTTGCGGTACGTGGCCCTCTCACTGCTGTGGCCTCTCCCGTTGCGGAGCACAGGCTTCGGACGCGCAGGCTCAGCGGCCATGGCTCACGGGCCCAGCCGCTCCGCGGCATGTGGGATCTTCCCGGACCGGGGCACGAACCCGCGTCCCCTGCATCGGCTGGCGGACTCTCAACCACTGCGCCACCAGGGAAGCCCGCGGGTCCAATTTCTGATTAGGCCACTCCTGGCGATGTGACTTGGGGTGATGACTTCCCTCTGTGCCTCCCCTGTATAATAAGCCTGGCGATACCCACCTCCACCGCTGGGTTATTTGGGAAGGTGAAATGAGATCCCGGTAGGACGGCACTCCTGCTCTGGGCTCCTGCAGCTCCCCGTGTGTCTCTCCATTTACATCATTAACATACGATTAATACAAGTTTGGGTGTCTGTCTCTGCCACTCAACTGAGTCTCAAGGTCAGAGATGATGTCTTACGGATTGATAGATCCCATCTCTCCATCCCATCTCTTACCCATCGTAGGTGTTCAATAAAAGACAGCAGTTAATATCACTTAGTGCTTGTGAGAGACTCATGGAGAGAGAAGGGCTATTCCTAAGTTAGGAGAGGAAATGAAAGCCCAGAGAGGCGAAGACTTGGCCCGTGAAGCAGTTCATCCCAAACCATCCCTGTTTCCTAAGGCTCCAGCCTGGTGTGACTAGCTCTGTGTCTTCTCAGGGGCCCCCTTCTCTGCCTTCACAGATGCAGTCCCGGCTCTCACCTCCTACAGTAGTTTGGGGCTCCCCAAAAGGCCGGGTCCATCCAAGTCACATCTATGATCAACCATCTTGGAACAGTCTGTTAAGCATGTAGTCTTAGACCACACTAACAATCCTCACCTTTTAAATTCGGCAATGAACTTGTGCCAAGCATGGCAGTAAGACCCATGCAGTCTTGGCTCTAACGAGGACAAGTCCATCCAGGCTAGAAGCTCATGAGCATGCCCAGGGTGGCACAAGGCCCAGTCTCTGTTGATGGACGTGAGCATTTTGGCATGCCCATCTTTGCACGTGGTGCATGCCTGCTTTCCCCCCTCTACTCATGTGCTCTCGTCATGGCTGTTAAGAATGAAATAGCTGTTAAGTATTAAGGACACACAGCCATCAGTGCCTGAATTCTGCCCTGCCAATGATCCCTCTCCCTCCCCTGGACCCCAAGAAATCTGTGGACACAAGACATAATAGCAGAATGAAAGGCAAAGGACCACTTGACTCAGAAGTCGAGCTCCTGTCACGAATCCACAGCATAGATGAGCCGCCTGAGGCCGACAGGACCCCTGGACCCAGTGAAATCTGAAGCTTGAGTCTATCGACCTCTAGTTGCATGGAAGATGCACATTGGAGGGAGACGGAGCCCAGGGAGGAAGCACATTGTTCACCTGCACGCGATCAACCCTGAACTCACTTCTCCAGCCACCTATGCACGTGGAGAAGGTCGAACGGAAGGGAAGGTGGAGGGAGGCTTTGACTCTTTACCACAAGTACCCTGTCAGCTAAGAAACAGAGCCCACAGGCTGGACTGTGCCCAGACTCCTCCTCCTTCCTTGGCAGGGAGTAGGATGTGGCAGCCGGAAGGGATATGGGCAGTAGCTGGGAAAAGGGTGAGTTATGTTTCCTTTCCTGCAAAATGCTGTAAAGGCAAGAATGTGGGCTCTAGGATCAGGAAGATGCCACGTCCATGTTGACTGAGGGGGACTTCCGAGGCACATACACTTCAAGAACTGTTGAAAACAGCCCTGTCGCTAGGACCGGGCAACTCCTTGGAAGGTAGTGGGGTTGATGGTGAAGCCAGTGGGGAAGGATACCCCGGGAGGAAGCTGCTTCTCCCAGGGTCACCAGCGTGACGACCAGGCAGAGGCAATGGGACTGGCTTAAGCTTCATATCCTCCACCTGTGGGTGCAGACTTCTCAGGACCTCCTTTCAGGGCTGATGGAAGGAACGCACCGGAGCAGGGCTTGGAGGACACTACTCACTTCCTCTTGCCTATATCCCACCAGCCAATACCCGATGGTGTTTGCAGGCTCCTGGAAACCGGCATCCACTTCCGTGAACTACAGCACTGAAGCATTTACCTACCCCTTCCCAAACCACCAGGAGAGCAGGTGAGCCGGTGGGTAGATGATGCCCTGAGGGGCAGTGGGAGCAGCGTCCATGCTTCCCTCTCCAGGACGGTGGGGTGGCAGCTGGAGCGTGCCTGGTGGGGAGATACAGCCTCAGAGCTGAGGGATCTGAGATGATCCCCACTTCTTTGCCTTCTGGTTGTGCGGCTTGGAAAAACTACTCGACTGCTAGAAGTCTCTCCTCCTCATTTGACAGTGTGGTCCAGGTTAAATAAGACCCTCACCAGCTTGGGAAGCCGTCTCCTTTTTGACCTCAGTACCTTCCTATGTGATATGAAAATTATAACAGAAGTTACATCATGACTGGTTAAAAGGATTAGATATGCACAGACAGTGCTTAGAACAGGGCTAAGGGGTGCAAGTAAAGGTCATAGCAAAAGCAACAACAATAATAATAATCACAGGATATGATCCTTATAATGTGACAGTTGTTTTTATGACAGTCCTCTCATGTTTTCCTGCGAATGCCATGCACCTCAAATGCTCATCTTGCAGCTAAGCCTGATGTCTTGATCCGTAACTGTCGTGGTGAACTCTCCTATGTAGGGAACTGGGATTGTAAAGGGCTGCGGTCGGCCTCCTGCCCCCTAGCCAGTGCTCAGGCAGAGAAGAAAGGCTATGACACATCAGGAATGTCCTTGCAGGCAGGCACCCCTGCCCTGACATTCAGGCTGCTCCGCACACCAGAGGTCTGGTCTTGAGCAACTTTAAGAATTTATCTGCACCTCGTTTTTCTCATCTGTAAAATGGGAATAAAAGTAATCATACTTTTATGATTAAAAGTGATGATTAAATTAGCTCAAGAGCTACTGTGGGCCCTGGGCTTTGCAGGGTTGCATACAGTTGATAGAATAGTCAAAGGTCACCAAAGGCAGCTGTGATTAGTTCCGTTGCCTCCATATGGGCCACTCCCCTGACCTAATAACCCATCAAGGGTCTGCATGGCAAGGACGGATCTAAATCTAACCCTCAAGCTAAACAGAGCCAAGATCTGAACAACCTCTGGGTTATGGCCAAAGTTTAAACCACGTCATTTCATGTGTCCATAAACACTTAAGAATCAGCCCTCCCTTACCCCACTGAATTCTTTGGAATGAAGAGAAAATCTGTGCGTGATCTCAGTTAGTCCTAACCTCAATGGGATGAAACAGTCCATAGCATTGGGAGAGAAGATGATTTGCCCAGTCTTGGAACTGCCGCCAACTTTGAAACGCAGATATGTCTTCCTTTAAAGCCACCATGCTTCCTTTTGCATCCTGCTGTGTTTTCCTATTGAACATCTAATTTTATAGTCAACCTGTTGGCAAAACATCTAAGTTTTCAGGTAGAGAAAAACCAAGATGATAAATATCACCGGAGGGATGATTTTCCAAAGGTTAAACATGTGGTTGGAAACAATTAAAACACTACATATAAGATGATGAGTCAAGTGTCTGTGATTCATTCAACCAGTCAATCATTAGTTAATTTATTTAACAAACATGTATTAACCTCCTACTCTGTGCTAGGTACTCTGTGCTCTTACTCCCTGGGCTAGATGCTAGGGATGTAGCAGAATGTAAAGCCTATACTTGTTCTCCCAGAATTTCCCATTTGTTTAATATTATAGCTTTGATTATAACCCCTCTTGTCAGTTTTCTTGCCACATTACTCTGTTCTCCCACTCTAAGCCTTTTAATAGCATATTATCATTTCTATTTTTAATGGAAAACAGCAGTACTCATTTGTTGGTTAATTCTTAACTGTCTCCCTCTCCATCCTCTTTTTCTATCTGGAATCCTTCTCCACTGTGCTGAATTTTAAAACCACTGGGTCTGCCCTTCTTCCATGAACTTTTACCATTGGAAGCTCTGATTGACTCCCACTGAGTAGGAGGGCAGCTATAGATTACTGGGAAATATGGTAACCAGTGCTAGAAAAAAAGTGGGTCACATCTTCATGTTTTATAAGCACCCAACACAATAGTCCTCTTTCCATCTTTGAGTGGAGGGACCCTGAATCTCATCCTACTTGGCTTTGTACATTAAAATGAAAATGTTTCCAATACAATCTGCTTCGCTCCAAAGTTGTCAGTAAGCCACCCCTGCCCAAGCTACCACACACAAAGCTCTGGCTGTGATTTTTGTAATATGGGACACAGGACTGCTCCTGGTACTGGGGCTCACACCAGGATCAGTTGCACAAGGGAAAGATGGGGTTACCAATTTAATTGTCAGTTCTATACGAGATGATGCCAGCATTTTACTGACCCTGGTGTGCACAGTAGCCCTGCGGGCCTCTGACTTCAAAAAACCATGCTCAGTTATTCTCATAGGTTATAAGTGGAAGCTTTAACCATCCTTTATCTGCCTTTAAATGATTTATTGCACTTACTTGTTTACATGGCATTCTGTTCTGTTGGACCATAACTTTTGAAATCAGAATCTCAGATTTAATCCTGGCTGTATCCTCAGTACATAGCCTAGGGCCTGGCATAGTGTAAGGGCTTAACAAAAGCTTGTTAGATGAATAAAACAAAGAATGAATGAACAAACCACAGACGTGTAGCGCATCATCTTATACACAGTGTTCCAACTGTTTCCAACTACACGCTACAGTTGAGGTCCATCAGCTCGGTTTTGCTCTGCCTGTAAATTTAGACACTTTGCCAACAGATTGATTATAAAACTATGTATTAAATAGGAAAACACAGCAGGATGTAAAAAGAAGAACAATGGCTTTGTAGACAGACATAGCTGGATCTGAAACCTGGTGGCACTACTAATTTGCTTTGGGCAAATCTTTTGCTCTTCCAGCCAGTATAGATAGAGAGAAACTCTAGGGAACAGATGTCCAGCAACTATACTCCGGGATCTTCTGCCCCACCAGGAGGGATGGTGCCTGTAGCAGGTTGGGTTCCCCTGGCAACAGGCCTTGAAATAAAAATTAGGGTACCTAATGTAAATTGGTACAGCCACTATGGAGAACAGTATGGAGGTTCCTTAAACAACTAAAAGTAGAGCTACCCTATGATCTTGCAATCCCACTTCTGGGCATATATCCAGAAAAAACTCTAACTCGAAAAGATACACGCACCCCAGTGTTCATAGCAGCACTATTTACAATAGCCAAGACATGGAAGCAACCTAAATGTCCATCGACAGATGAATGGATAAAGAAAATGTGGTACATATGTACAATGGAGCACTACTTAGCCATAAAAAAGAATGAAATAACGTCATTTGCAGCAACATGGATGGACCTAGAGATTATCATATTAAATGTAGTTAAGTCGGACAGAGAAAGACAAATATATGATATCGCTTATAGGTGGAATCTGAAAAAATGATACAAATGAACTTATTTACAAAACAGAAATAGACTCACAGACATAGAAAACAAACTTATGGTTACCAAAGGGAATAGCAGGGGGTGGTGGGGGAGAGATAAATTAGGAGTTTGGGATTGACATATACACACTACTGTACATAAAATAGGTAAACAGCAAGGACCTACTGTATAGCACAGAGAACTACACTCGATGTCTTGTCAGAACCTATAATGGAAAAGAATCTGAAAAAGAATATATATATATATTTATATATATATATATGTACTGAGAATATACAATATAAATATATATATGTATATAACTGAATCACTTTGCTGTACACTTAAAACTAACACAACATTGCAAATTAAGGATAGTTCCATTTTTTTTTAATTAAGGTACCTAGGAATTTGCTGTTACAATCAATATGTAATAGAGAGGGAGAAAGCAGGATTTGGCAAAGGGAGAAGTTGAGCTACTCTGCAGTTCCAGCCAAGCAAGGTCTCTGGTGACGCCCCTGCTCCGGGGGGCCTGGAAAATGGAAAAACCTTCAGCATTGTCCCAAGTCAGGGCATGGGGGCCACTGTTTCCTCCTTGCTTCTTGAAGTCAGTGCTCTCTCAGCAGCCCCCAGAGTTCTTTCCAGAGTTCTAACTCTTGTCTCCCAGGAAACTGCTCCCAGATCAATAAACTCTGGCTTATCCAATCTGATGTTCCCACTCCTCCTCGATCACAATCCTCAAAATCCAGTGTCCTGCATCCTCCCCCAGCTCCTGCTGACTCAGGTGGACTAGATCCTGCAGCCACTTCAGCCCTCTTCCTGCCTCTCCACATGGCCCCAGATGAGATGCGAATTAGCCCTGGTTATTAGCCAAGCAGCTAGGGATGGGGAGAAGTGGATGTAGACCCTGAAGCAGCTGATGTTCCCTCGCAGGGGCAAGGCCACTCCAACATCTTCAAGCAAAGAAAGAGGGGATGTTACTCCTCAATAGGGATGAGAGGCCCAGAGATTCAGGGGAATCTAGAGAGTCAAGGTTTGGGGACACATCAACCCAAGTGGTTCCCAAGCAAGGTCAGGAGACCTTGGCATGGCAGACCTGCCTGAGTGGGGAATTACTTTTTCTTTCAAGTATTCTGATAAGTCTTCAGCTTTCTCTGCCCTATTGCTCAGGACTTGAGAGCCTCTTTGCAACGCTGATCAGGAGTCCCTGCTTTCACACTTAGTTCTTACTTGCCAATTAGTCACTCTCGCCTTTTCATTATGGTTTTCCAGAGTATCAGTTGAGCTTAGCAATGGCCACTCCATTTCATTGTCTTTTTATTTAGTCTCCGCCCCATATCTATGAAACATCTGATACATGACACCAACTAGTGCATCCCCCCCAACCCTGCACTGATAACTGCCCCAGCTTACCGGCAGTGAATGTTCTCTTGCCTGGTGTTGGGGGCCTCTGTGCTCCACCAAACACCAGGGATGGAGTCCTCATCCCCAGACGAGCAGCTCCAGAATCTCAGCTTAGTGTATTCTTTCTCGGCAACTCGTGCAACCAACTGCCATGGGTTTGGGTCTCCAGTAAGCAGATGCAGACAGAAATCTGGATGCAGGAAATGTATTGAAGAGTGCCTTTGCAGGCCAGAAGGGAAGGACATAGAACTGAGGAGAGGGAGAAGTTAAGCTGTGATTCAAGCCCCAAACAGACCTAAGGCAGCCCACAAAGACCTCTGGAGCTGAGAGGGGCCTTCAGACATGACCCAAATGGGGGAAGAGGAGCCCCTCCCCATAAAAGGGGCATGATTGCTGGTGAGGCAATATCAGAAGGGGGCTGACAGGTCTTCAACTCCTGATGGGACACCTGGGCGGAGCATCACAGGGCCCTCCCACATGGGGTCCTAACTCTTGTGGCCTGGCACTCCTAGCCCTCCACTTCAACCAATGGAGAGCCAGGATTGAATGGACCAGGTGGACAGCTTACTCCACCAAGCCAATCAGTCACTCTCTTTGGAGAAATCTGGACATGGCAGTAAGTGGGAGTTGAGACAGAAAGTCAGCCTCTGGGGGTGGCTGGGTCTCTGTGAAACACACCAACCAGGAATTCATGGGACAGCCAGGTCCTGCCCCACGGATTGCAGATTAGGGGAAGCCTGTCCACAGAGGAAGAAAAGGCTAAAATAGACAAGCAGAGGGAAGTAGAAATAAGAGTTAGAAGCCTGAGGTCCTTCTGTTCCCCACTTCCAAACCTTGTCTGAACTTCAGCTAAATCCAGGACCTCGGGCTCTGTAAGACTGTATCCTTGTAACACATTAGTTCTAATTTGTTTCTATTTCATGCACCGAAAGACAAAATAACGTGTTAAGCACAAAATAAACCTTAGCTAGCTCCTGTTTTTTCTATTTAGGAGTGTGCTCTTTGCAAGTAGCCCTTGTTTTGTTGCGGCTGTGTTGAGGTTGTGTTGTTTTCGTTTGTCGTTGACTCTCAATCTTTTTCTTTCCTCTAACAGTAACTCCTTTCCTAGATGTTCGTATCTTTAATGGAAAATCCTTTCAACAATATGGATATCTAAAGGAGCTCTGTGGTCTGGGTCTCCTCTTTGTCCCCGTGTTTGCTCAGCCCCTCCCTACAGGACAGACCACATGATAAGTGACAAGCCCATGGCATTTGGTATAAGCAGAAGGGAATTTGGGGCTTCTCTGGTGACGCAGTTCTTAAGAATCTGCCCGCCAATGCAGGGGACATGGGTTCGAGCCCTGGGCCGGGAAGATCCCACCTACCGCAGAACAACTAAGCCCGTGCGCCACAACTGCTGAGCCTGTGCTCTAGAGCCCACAAGCCACAACTACTGAAGCCCACGTGCCACAATTACTGAAGCCCGCACGCCTAGAGCCTGTGCTCCACAACAAGAGAAGCCACCGCAATGAGAAGCCTGTGCACTGCAACAAAGAGTAATCCCTGATCACCACAACTAGAGAAAGCCTGCGCACAGCAACGAAGACCCAAAGCAGGCAAAAATAAATAAATAAATAAATAAATAATATAGAGCCTGCAGCTCTATAATGGTAAGAATTATACCTCTCGTGTAAGTTATTAAGAAAGAAAGAGCCAATACTTGTGAAATGCTTACCGGCGTCTCAGAGAGGAGTTAGTACCAATGTAATTATAATTACTTTTATTCCAACGGCTCGGGCAATCTTGTGCCCCTTGCATTACTCAGAGCCCTTTCTGTTGCAAGAAACAGACCCTCTTCTTGCCCCCTTAAATATCTTCAATCAGGAGGGGAATCAAAAGTCTACTGGGGGCTTCCCTGGTGGAGCAGTGGTTGAGAGTCCGCCTGCCGATGCAGGGGACACGGGTTCATGCCCCGGTCCCGGATGATCCCACATGCTGCAGAGTGGCTGGGCCCGTGAGCCATGGCCACTGAGCCTGCGCGTCTGGAGTCTGTGCTCCGCAACGGGAGAGGCCACAACAGTGAGAGGCCCGCGTACCGCAAAAAACAAAACAAAACAAAAAAACAAAAGTCTACTGGGCATACGAGACTCAGGGATGGCAGGATTCAGGGTCTTGGACAGGTCCTCAGGACCCAGTTTCTCTCTTTTCTTGGCTGGCATTCCTCTCTTATAGCTCCTTTCTCAGGCATCTGCCTCTAAGCAACGCCAGCAAAGACGCATTTGCTTCCATCAGTTCTAGGAAATGTCTTTGACCGTCCTCAAAACCAAGAGGATGGCAGGGGGAAAGGGGGAATTTTCCAGGGAAATCAGAGCGCTCTTTCAGAAAAAAGGAGAAATGCAGGCGAAACAACTAGTGCCCATTCTACCTGATGCTGGAGCTGTGGTGCTCCTTTTTTCCTGGTAGTGTTTTCTCCTTTGAGTGGTTGGTGAGCCAAGTCTTTCTCACAGGTCCTCTCGCTTGCTTAGAAAAGAGGGGGATTCACTCGTTCGTGGTTTCCACAGTCCCTTCTGAAGCCCGAGTCCCGGGTGGAAATCTAACCAGCAGTCACGTGCCCAGGACTCCTTTACACGACCCTGTGCAATGAAGGATTCCTCTTCGTAACTGTGAAACCAGCATTTTCACCATGTGGTTTTGCCAGGACAGATGAGAGACTGTGGCACCCGGCATGGAGTGATCTAGCTAGACTGAGGGTATCGGCTTGGGATGCATTGTTTTATTCCATGGCCACGGTTGACTCAATGACATACTAGATCCCAAGCATTTCTGGGAATGCCAGTCTGCCTAATGTGTTCCCCAGTAAAGATGGAGGCCGTGACTCTTAGTCATTCTCCTTCGCTTTTTCCCTTTTCGGGATTCCTTTACAGAGACATAAAAGATCAACGTCTGGAAATCGTCAAATCTGACTTAGAAATAAAAAAATAGAAGCTTAAAATGGTTAAGGGGCTTTCCAAAAGCCAAACAGGGCTGTTGGACTTTTAGATAAGCATGTGAATGAGAAGATAAACTACAGGAAATAATTAATTTAGGCTGGCAGAGCTCATCTGATAAAGGGTAAAGCCCAGTTTCAAACCTCCCTCTCCCACCGACTGACAAGGGGCCTTTATCTTCCATCACATACCCCTAATTTTCTCTTTGGCCTTTTCCTATTCCTTGCCCTGTACAGCATTCTTTTCTCCCCAGAAAGGTGTGGAGATCTTGAGGATCCACTCACACCACCAGGAATCACAGAGCGATTTTGCCTGGACCAGCCCAGCAAGTGGCGAGACAAGGAAACCAAGGTCTTTGTGTCTGATACGTACATGGATTAAGCTGAAACGAGAGCCCGTGGCCTCCCTCTGCTGCGAACGTGAGCACCCCATCGTCATTCCCCACAGCGCCCACTGCGTCTGACACAACACCAAACAGAGGATGAGGCCAGCTTTAAACACACCTGGAGCTTTCTATTCTACTCACTTTGCTTAAGAGCTGGAGTTATTTCAGATGAAGGAAGAGACCAAAGCGCTCTGGATTAAAGAAAGGACATGTGGTTGACGTGAACCTCTCCCAGTTCATCCAACTGCTGCCCACGCCTCTGTCGTCATGGCAGCATCTGGCCAGATGGTCACCAGATCCGCCCTCCTCTTCCTGAGCACACAGTCTAACTATACTTCCCAGACTCTTTGATCCAAGTCATACGGCTGGTTCTAAATTATGAACTATGGGTACCCATGATCTAGGCCACTTCCAAACCTGTCCCCTCAAACTTCCCACATGATTCTCTGTGTTCTTTCTCTTTGATCATGTGCTGGCTGGATGTAGAAGGTCTAGTAGGGGATTCTGAGGCTCCAGAGGGACTCCAAGGTTCTGGGGACACCTGGGCCCTTGACCGAATGGCACCTGGACTACTGAGTCATCTGGACTGAGGAAATTCAGCCATCCAATCCCATTGGACTTAATGTTGGGAAAAACAAATTTTGATTGTGTTAAGCCACTGAAATGATGGGGTTGTTTGTTATAACAACTAACATTAATCACCCTGGCTAAGACAGCTACCCAACCTAATGGTGTGTTTATAAAATGGGAGGCACCCAATAACAATGCAATTCATTGACATCAAGAAAAGGGGTCAAGGAGAAGCTGGAGCGAGACACCCAGAAATAAACCATGCCTTGTGAATCCGTAGGAACTGACTGAATGATCACCTCTCTGGAAGGTGGGACCAAGTGATCAAGGATTGGCAGTCACAGCTTCACATCAGTCAGGGCCTCGGAATAGCTCTCGGCTTCTGTTCTCCATCCCCACTGCCACCTTCCGGCATCAGGCCCCAGTGTGGTTTGCCTGGACCATGGCAGTAGTGTCCAGCCTGGTCTCCCAGCCTACAGCCCCCGGCTGTTCTTTCTTCACCAAGCAGCCATTATGGTCTTTCCAAAATTCAATATAGTCAACTTCAAGCCTTCCAGTCCTTCGCATGTAAGGGTAAACACAACACTTGAACCTAGCCCCGGATGACCTGACCCTTACCTATTTCTCCAGTCACCACCCATCCCCCCAACACACACACACACACACTTACATGCACACTCACACACACACGTATGCATGCATGCATGCAGTCCATCTATCCAGCCTCCACCTCCTTGACCCCCGTCCCCGGGCTGTGTAGGGCAGCTCCCCTCCTCTGCCTGCCAACGGTACTGACTGCATGGTGAGGAACTGCGCGCTTATATTGATAATTGTGTGTTTATGTGGCCAGACTGCAAGTCAGTACAGGGCAGAGAGAGCTTCTTGGTCACCCTGCATCCTGGCTGCTAACAGAGTCCGAAACCCAGGGCAATAGGCTTAGGGCTTGTTCCTGGGTCTTCTGACATTCTGTGCTGGAGTGTCCCCAGCCTCTGCTTCTGGTGCCAAGGTGTGCCCAGGTTGGTCCTGGCAGTGACATGGCTGGGCCCTTTGCCTCTTTCAGGATGTGGCTCTCAGCAGGTTAACTAGTCACACCTGCGCTCCGGGTGGTGTTGAGCAAAGCAGCTACGAAAGGACAGCAACGGGATTCAGCGCCTGATCCTGGTACGTTTCTGGATGTGGTTCTGGTAGTGCGGTAGGTCCAAGTGTCACTAAGAAGAGACCAAAAAGTCAAAACGCCCGACTCTATTAACCACCCTGACTCAGATCTTGCCTCTATTATCCCCACTCCATCTCCCTCCTAGAGTTACCATCCCTGCGTCTGCACAGCAATGCAGAGTTTACTTGGCTCCCTTGCACCCACCATTGCAGCCGATGCCCAGAAACAATGGGATGGGGCGAGGCAGTGCAGAGTAAGTTTGTTCCTGAGCACTTCTCACTCCTTTCCACGCCTCAAAACCCAGTTTGGCACCTCACACCCATTAGGATGACTAAAATAATAATAATAACAAAATAACAAGTGCTGGAGAGGATGTGGAGAAATTGGAACTTGTGGACTGCGGGTGGGAATGTAAAATGGTACAGCTGCTATGGGAAAGGGTATATGGCAATTCCTCAAACTAGTAAACGTGGAATTACCATATGATCCAGCAAAGCCCACACAAAAGGGCTGAAAGCAAGGACTCAAGCAGATATGTTTACACCCATGTTCATGTCAGCATCTTTCACAACAGCCCAAGGCTGGAAGCGACCCAAGTGACCATCAACCGATGAATGATTACACAAAATGTGGTCCATGCATACAGTGGGATAGTATTCAACCTTAAAAAGAAAGGAAATTCTGACACATGCTTCAACATGGATGAACCTTGAGGACATTATTCTAAGTCAAGTCAGCCAGTCCTAAAAGGACAAATACTGTAGCATCCCATTTACACGAGCTACTTAGGGTAGTCAAATTCATGGAGAAAGAAAGTAGACAGGCGGTTGCCAGGGGCTCTGGGGAGGGGGGAAGGGGAGTTATTGCTTAATGGGCACAGGGTTCCAGTTTTGCAAAACAAAAAGAGTTCTGGAGATGGATGGTGGTGATGTTTGCACAACAATGTGAATATACTTCTTAGCACTTACACTTCAAAATGGTTAAGATGGTAAATTTTATATGTGCTTTACCACTATTAAAAGTAATGCTTGAGGGCTTCCCTGGTGGCGCAGTGGTTGAGAGTCCGCCTGCCGATGCAGGGGACACGGGTTCGTGCCCTGGTCCAGGAAGATCCCACATGCCGCGGAGCAGCTGGGCCCGTGAGCCCTGGCCGCTGAGCCTGCGCGTCCGGAGCCTGTGCTCCGCAACGGGAGAGGCTACAACAGTGAGAGGCCCGCGTACCGCAAAAAAAAAAAAAAAAGAAGAGAAGAGCCCACTTTCAGGTCCTGGAAGGGGTCTCCCTTCCTGCAACAGCACCATGGAAGGTCTTGATACACTTGATCTCATGTAATCTTCCCAATAACCCGGTGAGCAGCTTCTGGTCCCCACGTGTCTGGGCATCCGGAGCTTTCGCCTGCCCAGCAGCCCTCCTCTGCTTTCTTTAGTAACAGCATCCCAACATTCCTTTGAGAAAATGTGGTTCTTCCATGTTCTATTCATGAGGTTTGATAGGCTTGACCCCTCCCCTGGCTCCAAAATGAGCTTATGACATAGCCTATCAGAGAAGTCCATCTCTCTAGTCTGGGGTTACATGTGGGCATAAGACCCAAGGCAGATGAATCATGTTGGCCACGGGAATTCCATGGAATAGTGTCTTCCTCTCACTGGGGTTAAGAATGCTGAAGCCTAGTGCTGTCAGTGGCCTTTGCATCAGTCAGGAAAGACCCTGACAGTGACCCAGCACAGTCGGAGCTGAGGGAGGGAGGAGCAGAGACAAATTCCTAGGAAACGTCATAAGAACCCAAAGATTGAGGCATGCCTGGGGCCGCGTGAGATTTCTGGTGTTCCAAGGAAGCTAATTCCATTTTTCACTTGAGGCAGATTGAGTTAGGTTTCTGTCATTTGCAACCAAAATCATGGCTAATAAACCAATTTAAAATATGCCTTTATACCTGAACCTGTGGGGCTTGGCTCTCCACCCCTGAAGAGCTTTCTATTTTATGGGCGAGAGAAGGAAAATATGCATGAATCAGTGAGAAAAGAGAGAGAGTTTGCAATAAAAGGCTAAGAAGTATTCATTTAACAAATACTGAAGGTCAAAACTGAGCCAAGCTCAGGTGTCCCTGTTCTAAACCTTCGTGGTACCCTGTGCTTCGGAACGCTCAACACTCTAGTAACTACCGGTTCTGTGTAAGTCATGCTAGGCTGTAAGCCCCAAGAGGGCAGGTAATATTTTTGCCGTGTTCTTTAGTACTTTGCACAGTGCTGAGAGGTGGGGCAGGTGTCCTCTTTGCTCCCTGATCATTTCTTCAGTATCTTTAAAATTCATGTTCAGAACCTCGATTCCTTGGAAGGCTGCCATCAGGCCTCACCACCCTCTAGTGGTCCTTTGTGCTGTCATCCATGGCACGCTGTCCTCCTCCCTACCTCAGGGACCATGGTTCCTCATTGGAATCACTTCCTTGAAAACAACCTTAAATTCTCCCCCCTCGCCCCACCCCGATCATTCTTACCTGGTCAAGCTCCAGACTTCATTAATTCACTTCTTCACCTATGCTCTGGCCTACCCCGCAACAGTTCAATATTGCTGCAGGTAAACACATCATCTCTGCTTAAAGGGAGACTCTACCTGGAGACTTTAACTGACCAATCACCATCCTCTCTCTCTCACATGGTGCTTTATTTCTTCTTGAGCCGAGTCTTTTTTTTTTTTATTGGAGTATAGTTGCTTTACAATATTGTGTTAGTTTACACTGTACAGCAAACTGAATCATATACCCCCCTTTCTTGGGTTTCCTTCCCATTTAGGTCACTGCAGAGCATGGAGTAGCGTTCCCTGTGCTATACAATAGGTTCTCATTAGTTATCTATTTTATACATAGTATCAATAGTGTATATATGTCAATCCCCATCTCCCAATTCATCCCACTCCCACCCCCATTTCCCCCCTTGGTATCCATACCTTTGTTCTCTACGTCTGTGTCTGTATTTTAGCTTTGTAAATCAGATTGTCTATACCAACTTTTTCAGATCCCATATATATGCATTAATGGAAAGTTTGCTTCCTCTCCTTTCTCCAGCCATATCCGTTGCCCCTGGAGTTAACTGTTGTTCTTACTTTCCCTGTATACTCTGTGCAATTAAGAACACATATTCTTTTGTCTGTTTTTTTTCCCCATAATTAAATGACAGCACTCTAAACGTACTCCTCTACGTGTTGCTTTTTTCACTTGACAAAATATCTTAGATGCCATTTCATCTATCTATCTATCTAGATATCTATCAATCACCTATCTATAACCTGCCTCCCTCTTTTTAATGGCTACGAAATGCTCCACTGTAGGGACACACCTCATTCTATTTAATCAGCACTCTTTTGGTGAATATTTAAGTTGTTTCCACTCTTTTGCTAGCTCAATGATGCCATGAATATCTTTGCTTTGCATAAGTACTAACACGTCTGTGGGATAAATTACCCAGGAGTCGAAGTGAACTGTGCAATTTACATTTTCATAGCTATTGTCTCTTGCCCTCAATAGTTGTCCCAGGTTACACTTCCACCAGCCTCATCTTGGTTTAATCCTCAGCAAAACAATTACCACTTTCCAGGAGTGTTTGTTGGTTGCTGTCTCCCCCCAGGGCAGAAAATTGTTCGTTGCTGCTGGACTCCCAAGTGCCTACATTACTCTCTGGCAAGCTCCCAATAAATAGGTTTGGAATAAATGAATAAACAACTGAAAATGGACAGAATGAAAAGAGGTTTGACATCCAACTGACATCAGATTCTAATCCTGGGTCTGTCACAACTGTGTGATCTGGGACAAATTACTTAACCACTCTGAGCCTCATTTCTTCATCTGGTAGACAGAAAAAATAATAATCCTTATTTACTTTCGGGGCCAAATAGGATAATGGATGTGTCCTGTGTTTTATAAGTGTAGAGAGCCTACTCCCACCCCACCCCCCACCGCCTTCCTGCAGATACTGAGGTCCTGCGCTGACGAGGAGCCATAACCAGCTAAAAGGCAAATCCTAAATCAACACATTTAAACTTAGTGACGGCACATGTTGAACCCCATAAATTTCCGGTTAGATTTGTAGAAACCACAAGGATAATTTGGCAGGACTTCCACTGGCTAGTCCTCATTGGAGAGAAGGTTGATTTACCAGTAGATATTCTCTACAGAGAAGCAGATGTCTAGAGCCCCAGGCTTAAGGTCTATCAAAGAAATCAGGATACACGCCATCCAGCCACCACACCGATGACCAGCACTAATATTCTAGTAGATCCAAAAAATGTCCACCTAAAGAAACCGCTGATGGCTGGGATGAAGTGGGGCCAAAGTGAGATTTCTAGCAAAGATCAGGGGAAACACTTTTTTTCATGGATGCAGGGGGCTCTTTCCTCAACGTAGAAAACAGCCTCAGAGGGTGGGCAAATAAAGAATTTAACAGCTCCTGCAAAAACTCACCAGAACCAATTATAATTAGGACTAGACTGGCTTAGCATGAAATGTCTGATGGAAACTCCATGCTGAGAAATTGAGTGCCTTACTGGGGAGAGGGGCTGGCTGGATTTCAGGAATGGCGGGGTGTAAGGTCACCCTGCTGTCTGTTTTAGATTGTGATTGACCACTGAATAGCTGCACAAATTGAGATGCCCTGCCCGGACCCCAGCCTGACAGAACAATCAGCCTACACTGCCCTGGAGACGGCGGGGCAGGAGCTGGTAATTGACAGAGAGCTCACTTTGGAAGCAAGAGCCAGGAGCAACCAGGAATCTGAACTGACAGAGCCCCAGGGCACAGGAGCTGGAATCATCGAGGTCTGTGTCATGATGCACAGAGAGCTCTGGTTTTCAAATTCAGCTCTGCCATGTGACTTTGGACATGTGACTGGCCTCTATGAGCCTGTATTACCCCCTGCAAAACAGAGAGGAGAATAAACATCTTTAGAGGAGTGAAAAATGAGGATGCTATGATGATGATATTGATGATTATTCTAACAGCAGCTAGCCGCTATCTCACATTTTCCAGGTGCCAAGAACAATCTAAGGATGTTAAAAATGCATTAGCTGATGGAATCTTCACAAGGCCTCTGCTGGTATTCTTCCCATTTGCCAGACCGAGGGACTGAGCAATAGAGATTCTAAGGTATTGCCTAAGGTTACATAGCTAGAAGCTGACAAATCCTGAATCTGAACCTGAGCTTTCTGGCTCTGGAGTCCATGTTTGGAAACACTGGAGAGGCCATGTGGGTTTGAAGGATTAAAAGGGAAAGGATCCCTGAAATGTCTGGCAGGAAGATTTGTGCTCAATAAAAGTGAGTTCATGGGCTTCCCTGGTGGCGCGGTGGTTGAGAGTCCGCCTGCCGATGCAGGGGACACGGGTTCGCGCCCTGGTCCGGGAAGATCCCACATGCCGCGGAGCGGCTGGGCCCGTGAGCCATGGCCGCTGAGCCTGCGCGTCCGGAGCCTGTGCTCCGCAACGGAAGAGGCCACAACAGTGAGAGGCCCGCGTACTGCAAAAAAAAAAAAAAAGAAAAAAGAAAACAAAAAAAATAACGCTCTTGATCTGAAAACCATCAGGACCCAAAGAGGCTCAAGACACGTCTTCTCCCAGGACTAGTCATTGAAGACCTGCATGCAGTGGGAAAAAGGAAATGAACGTTTTGTAAAAACCACCAACCGAGTCACACATGGCAAAGGCTTCCTCCAAAGCACAGGCCGTTCTGGGTCCTCTAAGCTGTTTTAAAAAGTAGTATCAGCCTTAATTTTTTTAAAAAAGATATGTTAATTTATATATTAATAATATATATTAATATTATTAGTATATTGATAATATATTAATTAAGCAGATCTATTTTTTAAATAGATATACGCAGTGAGTGGGTGAAGCTCCAATGCTGAGGCATTTTGGTGGGTGTAAGTGTTACAGAGTCCAAGCTCACTCTGCTTGCAGCACAGCAGGCCAATACATCAGAGATGAGGTGTTGAGACAAGGAAGAAGACTTTATTCGGAAAGCCGGCAGACCCAGAAGAAGGCAGACTAAAATCTCAAAATAACCATCCTGTTGGGGTTTGGATGCCAGTTTCTTTTATAGCACGGAGAGGGGGAGGAGATGAGGAAGTAAAGTAAAAAGGCCGGTAAGTTCTGCAAATGTCCCCTGGAATGGCCAGCCTCCGGGAGGGGATGTGCTAATTTCTTCTTTCTTGCAGCCACCCACAGGTGGACAGGGTCTGGATGTTTCCCTGAACAAAGGCACTTTGGTTTAACAATCAGGCAGAGGGGCAGGGTTCCCTGAGGCAGGGAACATTATGTATACACAGTAT